>NW_007734996.1:13808-36427 GCF_000696425.1 Galeopterus variegatus
CCCCCCCCCCCTTCTTGAGCCCACTTATGAGTGAGGACATGTGGTATTTCTCTTTCTGTGCCTGGCTTATTTCACTTATCATAATCTTTTCTGAGCTCCTCCATGTTGCTGCAAATGGCAGAATTTCATTCTTTTTACGGCTAAGAAGTATTTGATTTGTATATATACCACATTTTCCTTATCCAGTTCTTCATTGATGGACATATAGGTTGATTCTAACTCTTGGCTATTGTAAAGAAAGCTGTGATAAACATGGGAGTGCAGGTGTCCCTTCAACATGATGATTTCCATTCCTTTGGGTAGATACCCAGAAGAAGGATTGCTGGATCATATGGTAGTTCTACCTGCAGTTGTCTGAGAAACCTCCATACTGTTTTCCATAATGGGTGTACAATAAGTAGAAGGGTTCCCCTTTCTCCACATCCTTCACAGCATTTGTCATTCTTTGGGTTTTTTTGATAATAGCCCGTCTAACTGGAGTGAGATATCTCAATGTAATTTTGAGTTGCATTTCCCTGATGCTGAGTGATGTTCAGCATTTCTTCATACGTCTGTTGGCCATTTGTATGTCTTCTTTTGAGAAATGTCTATTTAGTTCCTTTGCCCATTATTTAATTGTATTATTTGTTTTTTTACTGTTGAGTTGTTTGAGTGCCTTGTGTATTCTGTGTATTAATCCCTTGTTAGATGTGTGTTCTTGGTGCCTTTGTCAAAGATCAGTTGACTGTAAGTATATGGGCTGATTTCTGGGTTCTGCCTTCTGTTCCACTGGTCTGTGTATCTGTTTTTATGCCAGTATCATGCTGTTCTAGCTACCATAGCTTTGTAGTACAATTTGAAGTCAGGTAGTGTAATGACTCCAGATTTTTTTTTTTTTTTTACTCAAGATTGCTTTGGATTTTAAAGCCAAGTAATGTGATGCCTCTAGCTTTGCTCTTTTTGCTCAAGATTGCTTAAGCCATTTGAGGTCTTCTGTGGTTTCACACAAATTTTAGATTGCTTTTCTGTTTCTGTGGAAAATGACAATGGATTTTGATAGAAATTGCATTGAATCCATAGATTGCTTATTGTAGTATGGATGTTTTAACAATACTAATTCTTCCAATCCATAAACACAGGATACCTTTCAATTTATTTGCATAATTTATCTATTTTTTCTGGACTATCCAATATGTTGGCACATAATAGTTCAGAGTAGGCTTTTATGATCCTTTTTATTTCTGTGGTATCAGCTTTAATGCCTCTTCTTTCATTTATAATATTATTTACTTGTGTCTTCTCTCTTTTTTTCTTAGTAAGGCTGGCTAAAGGTCTGTTGATGTTATATTTTCAAAGAACCTACTCTTAGTTTTATTGATATTTTCTATTGTTTTCTGTTATTTATTTTGTCTCTGCTCTAATCTTTATTATTTCCTTTCTTCTACTGATTTTGGGCTTTTTCTTCTTCTAGTTCCTGAAGTGTAATGTTAAATTATTTATTTCTTTTTCAGTTCTAAGTTATTTTAGTAAGAATTAAATATAGAAAATTTAAGAGTTTTGTCACTTGAAGTGATCAGCCCATCCTTTTATAGTCCAAATCCTGATTCCTTAGAATTAGATCCTAGCAGATGTGTCTGGGGCAAACCCCAGGATGTGCTGTTTTTAGAATTGCCCAGGGTCTGCAAGTTACTATTGCAAAACAAAGAGACTAAAAAATGTTCCTTTCTTCTTTTTTTTTTTTTTTCAAGCGTATCACTAATGGTAGGATTTTTGTTCTTTAGAAATAGAAGATCTATGAGAATTTTTTTTTTTCTTCCTTCAGCACTTGCAGAAAACATGATAACACAGCTTTTTTCAGGTGCAAAGCAAATGAGGTCATCTTTTCTCTTTGATAATAGTTTCAAGAAACAAACCAAGTAATCCTGCAATTCCATGAGATGATAAATAAGAGCATCCCCAGAGTCCAGGATGGCCAGCAAAAGCTGAAATAGGCTCAAAATCAGGCAGGAACCAAGGGGCACTGGACAGGAGTAATGGAGTAACCTCATGAAGTTCTCACAATGAGAACAATCTGCTACTTGTGGCCATCCTGAACGCGTTGTCATTGGTTGCTTGGATACCTCCGCGACCACTAGAAGTAATGTCTTAGCTATTCCTGTGATATCTGTGATTTCGTATTACTTCCTTAAAAGTTAAGTCCAGGATTAGGAGAATCTTATTGATTTGGTCTAAATCACATGATGCCTTGGGGTTTTATAACAGGAGGTAGATTATTACTTCTTTCCTAGATTCACAGAATGCCTCCCTCCCAAAAAATAACAGGAAATGTGTTCAGATACTGAGAGCCAAAATGGACCAATGGCCAATATGCCACCTTTGCAACAAGACGTGTCCAACAGCCAACTGGATGCCTAGTCACAGGGGCGAAGCCTCATTTCATGATAGTTTATACACCATATGCTTCACCTGACAATCTGTCTTTCAAAAGGAACTTACTGGTGATGAAGAAAATCTATGTAGTTCGAATAGCTAAATTTTATATTCTAGCTTCCCTGTCACAAGATATGAAACTGTGGGCGAGTTATTTAACTGTTCAAAAATTTTTTACTATATGTAAAGTTTGGATTAAAACAATATTTACTTCAATGGGGTAGAATCATAAAAGGCACAAAACCATTTCTGGCACATAGGAAGTGTTTATAGATGTTGGTATTAGTATTAGTATTAATATTATTACTACTAATTAGAAAAGAAAAGAAATAAAAATAGAAATTCTTACAATTATCACTGAGAACTATGCAAGAAAACAATTTAAAAAAAAAAATGGAAAAGCAAAGAAACCACACCATGCAGGTCAGTTTTGGTTTTGTCAGTGGTTACTTTTTGCTAAGATACTTCTCCATTTTTCAGATTTCCAGTAGACTCCTATGCCCTGAACTGAATAACTCTGTAGGAAACAAGAGGTACCTTTAGAATAGACCCAAGGCCTCTCTTAATAGTCCCTGAGAAGCTGATATATTATTCTGATAATCTGAAAATCAAGTATATATTCTCAAATTTTCCATTTCATCTAATGTAAGACACCTAGGAACATTATACATTATATACATTTAAATGATGAAAGATCACTATGTATTCTATCCAATGCAAAAATGCTTCTTGCCGCCCTTCCTTCTTTTAGCAATCAGATTAATTCTTCAATTTAGTTTGAACATTCGTAGCTTTCTACAAAAGTCCTTCATTCTGACTCTCAACAGAGCTAAATCCCTCGATATGTGATATAACTAAACATTTTAGATATGCAAAAATTCTCTTTTAAACCATTGAATTCCCTAATTCTGTATCTGGAGAACAGCAAGTACTCAATAAGTGCTGAACAATAAATAAATTAATTAATTCTATGAAGTGGGCTTCAGGCTCAAAGTCAAGATTTCGTTAAGTTTTATATTAAAATGAAATTATATTAGCTCACTTTCATGAAAAAATTTCTATTGAAAATTAAAGTGAACATTGAATTTTGTCCTTTTTCTGCTTTAATACTGAAAAGACTACTGAAAACAAAAATCACCATTAATCACCCCATTGAATTTAATTGAAATAATGTAAATGAAAGCCCTTTGTAAACTGCTATGCTATATACGAATAAAGTATTATTACTAACCATTTTTCCTACCATATGATGCTATAATTTTGATTATACAAATAAAATTTTACAGTGGAAAAAATATTAAAGGGTAGAATCTTGTCAAAAGACAGATTAAAATTGTTTGTGTTTGGTTGGGTAATATATAACATCACTCATTTATATATATCATAAAATATAGAAAATATACCAGGCATCGCTTATTTATAAACTAAAATACATACATATATATGTAGGTTTTAGTAATTTAAAATCTAAGTCCAAATTAACTTATAGCATTTTAATCCATTATTTATAGTCCCATGAGATAAAAAGAAGGCATTAAAATTTCCATTTCCTAAATTCAAAATTTCTAGACTCTTCTTATAGGATAAATTCCAGCTACAGGAAGGATAACAACATATACTCATCAATCTATTATTTTATCAAAAATATGGAAAAAAATGACTGAAATCTATGCATTTAGTACTATTTGTATACAGCCTTTAGAAATCTCACTGGAGACTCTTTTGTTTCATTCTTTAAAGCTCTCTCAAATAAGTCTCTCATGATTATCCTATATCTTCATCCAAAGCATTACTAATAGAATACAAATTAAATTTACCTTCCATTTCCATAATAATCACTGATTTGCATAAAATTTATATAATAATAATCATAATTAAGTTGCATTATAGTAATGGTTATAAAAAATAACCATCATAAATAGCACATGCTGATAAAAGTTTAACAGAGACAGGAGTTTTAAGCAATATCCGTATTTATTTTATTGTCTCATTTTATCAGAAATGTGTTCATGCCACTGACCTCCTGCAATATTTGTGTTTAACTTTAACACAGAGCTGTAGGGATAATTTACTTTTTTTTTGGAGAATAATATAACATATCCTGATGTTGTGAAAACCAGAAATGTATTTTCGAATTTTTCATTTGTGACCAACACCTAGAAACAAGTGAAGAAACTAAATATAAAAACTTTTATGATGGCAACATTGTAATATGTTATTTATTTTGTTCTTTCCTTTTACTTCTTCCAGTTTATCCATAAGTTTTCATAAGTTTTGCCTCTTGTCTTTTAACTACACTATTTCTTCCAAAATTGTTCTTCCACTCTGACACTTTTATTCTGCTATTTCCCTCCGGGATGATTAAATCATCTGATTTGTTAATGTGGGTATAATGAATGAATAGCTTGACATATAGTTAAGGAGTATTTCTGTACACAGTGGATAGATTAACTAAGACTAGTGTCAAAGAAAAATGACACTGGACAGAGTTAAATTGGCAAAGAAAACATTATTGAAGACTACTGCACTGGGGAGAGAGACTGAAGTCAACTTTACGAAACAAAAGGTGGGAGGGTTTCTTAGTGTTGGTATGAGCAAGTGGAAAAATACTGGAAGACATTAGAGGAAGGCTGGTCATTGTAATTAAGCCATCTCTGTTTGCTAATTGGTGCTTATCAAAATTATGCTGCTAACCTCCACAAAAATTGGAGATAGGGGCTTTTTCTTCTTTCTTTTTCTTCTATTTTTAAAAAATTTACTTTATTGTGGAAAAAAATTAACATAAAAGATCTACTATATTAACAGATTTTTAAGTGTAGAATATGGTATTGTTAACTAAAGGCACAATCTTGTACAGCATATCTCTAGATCTTATTCATCTTGCATAACTGAAACCTTATAGCAACTGTTGAATAGCAACTCCCTGTCACCACTACTCCTCTTCCCAACCCTAGTAACCACCATGCTAATCTCTGTTTATATGAGATTGACTATTTTAGATACTTCATATTAGTGGAATTATGCAGTATTTTTCTTTCTCTGATTTGCTAATTTCACTCAGCAAAATATTCTCCAGGTTTATTCTTGTGGTCTCATATAACAAGATTTCTTTTTAAGGCTGAATAATATTTCATTTTATGTGTGTGCCACATTTTCCTCATCCATTCATTTGTTGATGGACATTTAGGTTGTTTCTATATCACGGCTATTGTGAATAACTGAAATAAACATGGAAGTGCAGATCTCTTTGAGTTACTGATTTCAATTCTTTTTTTTTTTTATTGTAACATAGTTGATGGTGCATATCTGTGGGGTACAGAGTTGAATATCAATACCTGTGTGCAATATGTGATTTCAATTCTCTTTAATATAAACCCAGAAATGGTATTGATGGATCAGTGGTAATTCTATTTTTAATTTTTTGAAGAAATAACATACTGTTTTTTCATAGCAGCAGTACCATTTTACACTTCTTCCAATAGTGCACAAGGGTTCCAATTTCTCCACATCCTCATCAACACTTGTTATCTTATTTATTTATTTATTTTATAATAGCCGTACTAACAGGAGTGAGGTGATATCTCATGGTTTTTGATTTGCATTTCCCTTGTGATTAGAGATGCTGAGCATCTTTTCATATGCCTGTTGGCCATTTATGTGTCTTCTTGGAGAAATGTTTATTTATCACCTTGCCCATTTTTTAATTGGTTTTGTTTGTTTGTTTTTTTAGTTTTTTTTTTTTTTCTTTGCTTGCTTGCTATTGAGTTGTAGAAATTCCATGTATAGTTTGGATATTAACCCTTTATCAAATATATGGTTTGCAAATATTTTTCCCATTTTGTAGGCTCCCTTTTTATCCTGTTGATTGTTTCCTTTGCTGTGCAGAAGCTTTTAGTTTGATGTAGTCCCACTTGTCTAATTTTGCTTATGTTGCTTGTGTGTTTGTTGTCATATCCAAGAAATCATTGCAAGTTCAATGTCGTGAAGTTTTTCCCATTTGCCCATATGTTTTCTTCTAGGAGTTTTATAGTTTTATGTCTTACTTTTAAATCTTAATTTATTTTGAGTTGATTTTTCTGTATGGTGTAAGATATGAGTTCATTTTCATTATTTTGCATATCCAGTTTCCCAACACCATTTGTTAAAGAGACTGTCCTTTCTATATTGTGTGTTCTTGGAACCCTTGTCAAAGGTTAGTTGACTATAAATTTGTGTTTTTATTTCTGGCCTTTCCATTTTGTCTCATTGCCTTATATGTATATTTTTGTACCAGAAGCATACTATTTAATCACTGCAGCTCTATAATATATTTTAAAATCAGGAATCATGATGCCTCCAGCTTTGTTTTGCTTGCTCAAATGTTTTGTCTATTCAGAGTCTTTTGTGGTTCCATATGAATTTTGGGATTATTTTTTATATTTCTGTAAGAAATGCCATTGGAATTTTGAAGGTATTTATAACTCATATTATGAAGCCAGTATTATTCTGATACCAAAACCAGACAAAGACACTACAAGAAAAGAAAAATACCTCTGATAAGCATAGACATAAAAATCCTTATCCAAATACTATCAAACCAAATTTAAAAGTACATTAAAAGGAATATACACCATTACCAAATGGTATTTATTTCTGGAATGCAAGGATGGTTCAACATACACAAATCAATTAATGTAATACACCACATTAACAGATTGAAGGATAAAAATCACTTGATCATTTTAATAAATCTAGAAGAAAACATCTGACATTATTTATTACCCTTTTTATATATAAAAAAACACCTCTCAACCAGCTAGATATGGAAGGAATTTACCTCAATGCAATAAAGTTCAGATATGAAAAACCTGCAGTTAATATCATACTCCATGGTGGAAAACTGAATGCTTTCCCTCTAACAATAAACTATCTCTAAAATAAATTAAGAAAACAATTGTATTTACAATAGCATAAAAAATACTTAGAAATAAATTTAACCAAAGAAGTGAAAGACTTGTACACTGAAAACCACAAACCATTGATGAAAGAAATTAAAGATACAAATAAATGGAAAGACATTCAGTGTTCATGGATTGGGACTTAGTATTATTAAAATATCCGTACTACTCAGATGCTTTCTTTCTTGATGATTACATTTCAGAGGGATGACCCCAGGTTCCTGAGAAATATATTCCTTCATTGTAAAACTGGCAAGAGGTTGGAAGAAGAGTCACATCTTAATGGGGAAATGCTCTAAGAGAAGGGAGGTCAGGGGGCTACTGACAGGAAGAAATCTGTCTAAAGTTTAATTCAGCTGAGGGGAATTTTAAGGCCATCTTGTTCACTAGGTTTGGCAACAAATAAAGGAAAGCCCAAAATAGCAGTGGCTTAAATTAAACAAAACAAAACAAAAAAAACATTCATTTCTCTCAGACATACAAACGTGGATATTTGTAGTCCAGACTTCATTGCAATTCAGCCCTAACCCAAATTCCTCCCAGATCACCATTCCCCCATTTCTAGGGAGTAACCATGTTCTTCATAGTTCAGCAGCATTCACATTCCCATTTCAGGCAACAAAATGGAGAAAAGAAACAGTAATCAATACAAATGCCTTGTGTTTGCTGTCTCTTAAGGAAAGTTCCTAGAAGCTACCATAGGACATATCTTTTTTATATTTTTTCAATCAGACATTTCTGTCACAGTTCAACATTGTGGTTTCCTAAATAACTATATACAGTTTTCTTCCTGCACATACAACACACTCAATCTCTCTCCAAGGAAAGCAATCCCATAGTCCCATCCAGTTACTAGGTATAGTTCAAAGTTAAAAACTCTAGGTGATGTGTTGTTCTCTCTGTCATGTCAGGGTGTCGTAGCTCCTCATGGTACATAAACTTATAAGTTAATAGACAAATTGTTTGTCCCTATTCTAGTATAAAGCAACAGAGTGGGAATAGAATAACTTCAGGAAAAACTCACATTTAGGAGAGAAAATAAAGAGAAATAAGTCACCAATACATTAAAATTATGAAATCACGGTGGGCAGAAATTATGAAGACTCCATTCTCTGAGATTTCATTAACTTCTTTGATTTTTCCAATCTCACAGCACCTGATTCTGATCTCTGAGAAGAAATACACAGTCCATTTTCTTCCTCAACCACACTGATGATTGCCATTGGAGCCCTTATTGGGATTCATAACTTTCATAGTCTGCTTCTTGTCCGTGGAGTCTTCATGGCCCAAGAATTACTTAGTTGAACAATCACTTACTCCATTGATTTCTTTGGCAATATGAGTCTTCAGAATATTAGTAGGCTTCAATTTAATTTCATGTAATCACAGTCATAAATCTCATCTAGCGTATGCTTACAACCCATTTGGACAGAACTTAACCACGTGGAAACACTTAGTTTTAAGATGCTTGGGAGATATGGTATTTTTTTCTAGGCATACATATGCCTGGCTAAATACGTTATTATTTTGGAAGAAGGAGAGGAAAATATTGAAGAAAATGAGCAGTTTTGGGCATAGGGTGATGCAGTCAGTGCTGCATTTCAACTTTACTAACAATTCAAGCATCCCTTCAACAAATTTATTAATTCTTTTTTAAAATTTTAATAAATACTCCCAAAATAAAGATTGTATACCAAAATGAGCAGTTTTGGGCATAGGGTGATGCAGTCAGTGCTGCATTTCAACTTTACTAACAATTCAAGCATCCCTTTAACAAATTTATTAATTCTTTTTTAAAATTTTAATAAATACTCCCAAAATAAAGATTGTATACAGCCATTCCCACCAATACTTGAAGCAACCCTATGAGATAAGTGAACAAACTTGATTATACTGTTTGTCTTTTTATAGAAAAGGAGAATGTTGGTGACTTCCTGAACATCACAGTGCTATAGATTCATAGTCTAATGAGTTTTTCCCTCCATTCTTGCCCCTTGCCAATCAATTCTCTACATAGTAGCTAGAGTGAGTTTTTAAAAATCCATTGGATTGTGTGCTTATTCTAGTTAAAGTACTTCATTATCCTTTTATTATTTTTAGGAAGATGTTCACAGTATTTAACATGGATTACAAGGCCTGGGGTGGGGGTTGTTTGTTTCTTTGTTTTGTTTTGCTTTGTTTTACTTGTGGGTTTCTGAACCCTTGACCTTTGTGTTATAACACTGCACCCTATCCAAAGGGTGTTTTTAAACTCTGGGCTCTGCTCACTTGTCCGACAACCACATCCTACTGTGTGTCCTTTCTTCCACTTCCAAATCTGTTCATTATACTGAAGCCCTTCATATACAAGAAACCTCTTCTACTTCCAAGCCATTTTACAAGATGCTCACTCTGTGAGGTTTGTTTTCCTTCCTCATCAGACAGTCACAATTCCTTTATCTAAATACCTACTTTTTTCTTCCCATTTTCCTAAATTGAGCCATAGAAAGCATACAATAAGAGGTATAAAGTTCACTAATCTTTAGTGTACAGCTTGCTAAATTTTTATGTCTGTATATGCCTACTAGTCAGATCAAGCTATAAAATATTCCCAGTACTCCAAAGCCCTCCTGCCCCTTCCTGGTCAATAGCTATTTACCTATCCCCAAGGAAATTACTTTATGACTTGTATCACCATCAAAGAGTGGATGGCTTGGTGGTATGCACTTAGCTAGGATCATCTAAATTCCCAAGAATTCAGTTTTTAGTATGTTGTCAGAGAAGATGGACTACAAGAGATATTCTTAAGTGAGAGTTGGAGGATAGAAGGGAAGCAGCAGCCATTTTATAGCAAATATGATGGTGCTTCAAAAAGTTTGAGGAAAAAGTAATTACATTGTGTAATGTTGAATATACTAATTATCCTGATTTGAGCATTGCATATTGCACACAGGTATTGATATTAAAACCTATAACACACAGATATGTACAAATCAATTATGCTAAAAAAAATCTTGAGGAAAAATAGAATTGAAAGGTAATATTAATCTTTCCACAGACATTTGAAGTACTCTGGTATATACGTTTTCCCAGTTATTCAACTAAATACTAGTCTAAGCATTGTTATGAGGGGATTTTCGAGATGTAATTAAAGTCCTTCATCAGTTGACTTTATATTGGGGAGATTATCCTGGGCCGTTCTGGCTTAATAAGCTAGAGGAGCTGAGCGGATCTGGTATTATCTGTTTAGCGAGCTGGTTCTGTCAACTTTATTCTTTATAAAGTTATTTTTATATTATAGTACCTGGATAAATTAGTTATTGAAAAAGACAATGTCCACAAATTGCATAAGAATGAAGTAAGTCAAAGTTATATTTTGCCTGTGAGTATTCCCAAATACTAATCAACAGTAATTTTTAGGGGTTTTACAAGATCCAGTATCAAGATTATTTGAGCATATTATATAAACATACATTTCAGCTTGTGATATGTTGAAATGATAAAAAATCATATATTTTTATTTTTGACAGTTTTTTAAATTAAAACATAATTGATTATACATATGTGTGAGGTACAGATTTGAATATCAATAACCTGTGTACAATGGGTGGTGATCAAATCAGGATAATTAGTACACTCATGTTTAAAAACATAATCAATATTTGAGACACTTAACTAATTTCTCACTACCCCCCAACTCCCTCTTTCCCACCTCTAGTACCACAGTTCTGTTCTCTTTCTTTGAAAGTTCAATGTATTATTTTGATTGTTATTTCTATCTTTTCTTCCTTCCTTCCTTTCTTCCTTCCTTCCTTCCTTCCTTCCTTCCTTCCTTCCTTCCTTCCTTCCTTCCTTCCTTCCTTTCTTTCTTATTTTATTTTTTTTTTAATCTCCTACTTATGAGTGAGGACATGCAGTATTTCTCTTTCTGTGGCTAATTTATTTCACTTAACATAATTTTCTCTAAGTTCATCATGTTGCTAAATATAGATATCCAGTTTTCCCAGCACCATTTATTGAAGATGCTGAAAGCTTTTCCATTAAAAACAGGAACAAGCCAAGGATGCCCACTCTCACCACTCCTATTTAACGTAGTATTGGAAGTACTTGCCAGAGCAATCAGGCAAGAGAAAGAAATAAAGGCCATCCAGATTGGAAAAGATGAAGTCAGACTGTCCCTGTTTGCAGATGACAAGATCCTATATAGAGAAAAATCTAAAGAATCTGAAAAAAAAACCCTTAAGGCTGATAAATCATTTCAGTAAGGTTGCAGTATACAAAATCAACACATGAAATTGGTAGCATTTTTATACTCCAATAATGAACTAGCAGAAAAAGAAATCAAGAAAGAAGCTCATTTACAATAGTCAGCAGATGTGAAATACATAGGAAACAATTTAACCAAGGAGATGAAAGATCTCTACAATGAGAACTACAAATTACTGCTGAAAGAAATTAAAGAGGACACAAAAAGATGGAAAGACATTCCATGCTCTTGGATTGGAAGAATTAAAATTGTGAAAATATCCATACTACCCAAAGTGATCGTCTACAGGTTCATTGCAATACCCATCAAAACACAGTGACATTCTTCAAAGAAATAGAAAAAAAAAAGCATAATATCCATATAGAACAACAAAAGACCCTGAATAGCTGAAACAATCCTGAGCAAACAAAATAAAGCTAGAGGTATAATATTCCCCTACTTAAAACTATACTGCAAAGCTATAGTAACTAAAACAGCATAGTACTGGCATAAAAACAGACACTGGGACCAGTGCAACAGAATAGAGAACACAGTAATCAACCCACAAACAACTGACAGCTAACTGATCTTTGACAAAGGCAAGAAGAACATACATTGGAGAATAGACCACCTCTTCAATATATTTTATTTTAAATAGAAGTAAAAAACACCTAAGAAATAAAAAATTGCCTCCAGGATCTACAAACTTGGGCAATTCCCCTTAATTCTTTTATATTTAAGTGTAATTAATTATAAAATATGGACATCAATAGGTATCTACCTTGTAATTTCATTATAAGGATTAATTTAGGTATTATAAACATGGCTAATGCTATGAACCGGATATTTGCATCCCATCAAAATCCATATGTTGAAGCCCTAACCCCTTCTATGGCTGTATTTGATGATGGGACACCAAGGAAGTAGTTAAGGTTAAATGAAGTCATAAAAGTGGGGCCCTGATCTGATAGAAGTAGTGTCCTTAAGACACCAAAGTGCTTTCTCCCCTCACCATGCGCATGCACCGAGGAAAGGCCATCTGAGGACATAATGAGAATGCAGCCCTTTGCAAGCCAGGAGGAGAGCACTCATCAGAAACCAAATCAGCTGTAACATTGATCTTGGACCTCTAGACTTCAGAACCATGAGAAAATAAATTTCTGTTGTTTAAGTCAACCAGTCAGTCTGGTAGTTTGTTATGCCCAACAAGCAGATTAAGATAGATAATTTTTTTCATTTCTTAAATTTAACCATCTATAAAATGTGGACATCAATAGCACCTACCTCAAAACTTTGTTATAAGAATTAATTGAGATAATGCATGCAAATAATTTAGAAGAGTGTTCAGCATATTTTTTTAACTATTTACTAAATATTAGCTGTCACTATTATTATAGTAATAATTTAAAGAATATGATATCAGTAAACTAAAACACCAATTAATCAATTAACCAAATAGAGAGTTAAAACAAAACCTGCATAAATTGGAAGTTAGTAAGTGCTATATAGGACATTTCAATAATAATTTAAAGAATATGATATCAGTAAACTAAAACACCAATTAATCAATTAACCAAACAGAGAGTTAAAACAAAACCTGCATAAATTGGAAGTTAGTAAGTGCTATATAGGACATTTCAAGTCAGTAGGAAAGGTGAATTATTCAATAAATGGCATTAAAAAAATTTTAAGTTAAACCACATCTTCAAACTCTTTGCAATAATAAATTTTATATGACATAAATTCCTCTATGTTTGAAAACTAGAAAGGTAAATATACAGAAGTAGGTTATCATTTTTGGCTATGGTAAAAGTTCTCAACTTCTGAGATTTAAACATTGAATAAGTAAACTATGATTTTATTAAAAGAAAATACAAAATCGAAAAGACTGTATTTACCAATTTGCATTTGGGAAGGCATCTTTTAAGAGTAAAAAACTTAAATACATAGAAAAAGATATTGACAATTTTGAAGTCTTAATGAACATATAAGAATATTTGAACTCTTACACTAATCATAAAATAAATATCTACAATTAGAGCAATTTGTAAAGGTGAGGGTACGTATGCCTTATTACACATCTATTTCACTCACATATATACACAGAGAGCATTCTACAAAAATGGAGGCATGATATATGCTATAAAATTGAAATAATCATCATCTAATCAGAACACCTATCAGTAAAATAAACATGAAAGAATTTATTCATTTTATGCAACCAGAAGTACAGGTTAGAAAGTCCAGGGGACTATTGAAATTCAACAATACGCTTAAGGAATCAGGCTTCTTTAACTTTCCTTCTCCTGTGTCTTTATCATGTAGTTTTCTTCCTCATAGACATAAATTGCCTTGAGTCACAACCTGTGAATTCCAAGCAAATGAATTAGAAAGAGAAGACCTGGCACTACAAAAGTTCTCCTTTTATTTTATTGCTATGATTGGCAACCCTTAGCTGCAAAAAAAAAGGTAAATCTAGGTTTCTGTTTTGATTACTAATGCAGAGGCAGGAAAAAAAAGTAAGAAAAAACAACTTATAAGATACCTTTTTAAATTTTTAAAATTATTTTGGAATAATTTGGGATTTACAGAAAAGTTACATAAATAGTACAGGAAATTCTTTTATGCCCTTCACCAAGTTTGCCCCAATGATAAAATCTTATATAATTATGATAGAAATTAATATTTGTTCAAAAGGAAACTAAAGACATTATTTGGACCTTTCCGGATTTCTCACCATTGGCTTTTTTGCTGTAGTTACAGAATCTAATTCAGGATACCTCATTGCATTTAGTCATCATGTCTCAATAGTACCCTCTGATATGGGACAGTTTCTTAGTATTTTTTTTTTTTTGCTTTGGCTTCCATGATCTGGGCAATTTTGAAGAGGTCACATATTTTGTAGAATGTCCCTCAATTTGCATTTTACTGATTTTGTTTCCTTATGATAAGACTGGAGTTATGAATTTTGTGGGAGGAGAACACAACATGAAGTGCTTTCTCATTATCTCATATGGGGGGGTGCAAGATACTAGTGTGACTTATTGATGTTGATCTTCATCCCTTGGTTAAGGTAGCGTCTGCCAGGTTTCTCTACTGTTAAGTTACATTACCTTTTTGAATCCTATTCTTTGGAAGCAAGTCATTAAGTCCAGCTCACATGCAAATAAGGGGTGGGGGGTGTTAAGCCCCACCTCTTGGAGAAGGTAGTATGTACATATATTATTTGAAATTCTTCTGAAAAGAAGTTTCGTCTCTTTCTCCCTCATTTACTTATTTTTGGTTCTTTATTCTTATCAGTATGAACACATTTATATTTATTATTACTTTAGGTTATAGTAAAATAAAATACTATTTATTTTCTTGCTCAAATTCTTTCCACTTTGGCCACTGAGAGTTCTTGAAGATTGTTCTTGTCTCTCTGACATGCCCGAAGCCTTGTATTTTTGAGTACTTGATTACTTTCTGGCATAGATGATGCTCCAGGTTCAGCTTGCATTTTCCCTGCTCCCACCTTAAAATTAGACATTTCTGTGAAGAAACCCTGGTTCCTTATACCAGAGAATGTTATTTAGATACTAACATGTGAGCAGTAGGCATCCTCACTGCTACTGAGGTGTAATTGTTTCTAGGCCCTCTCAGCCAACAGATAGGAAATATATGTATAGATATTAGCACATGTATGCATACATATTTATATTTATTTATCTATCAATACATATATTAAAATAAACATAAGTTTATACTAACATTGTGAGATATTCTTATAATGGGATATATCTCTGTAAAAGGAACCAATAAGGATTTGCATTTCCCGGGTGCTGAGATAACATCTCACTCCAGTTAGGATGGCTAATATCCAAAAGATTGAGAATGATAAGTGCTGACGAGGTTGTGGAGAAAAAGGAACTCTCATACACTGTTACTGAGGCTGCAAAATGGTGCAGACTTTATGGAAAATGGTATGAAGGTTCCTCAAACAATTACATATAGATCTACCATATGACCCAGCTAGTCCACTGTTGGGAATATACCCAGAGGAATGGAAATCATCATGCCAAAGGGATACCCGTACTTCAATGTTTATTGCAGCACAATTTACATTAGTCAAGAGTTGAAACCAACCCAAATGCCCATCATCAGATGAGTGGGTAAGGAAACTATGGTATATCTACACAATGGAGTACTACCCTGCAATAAAAAAGAACAAAATGCTACCATTCACAACAACATGGATGGACTTAGAGAAAATTATATTAAGTGAACAAGTCAGGCACAGAAAGAGAAATACCACATGTTCTCAATTATTTGTGGGAGCTAAACATAAATAAATAAATAAATAAATAAATAAACACAAAAACAAGTAAAGGGTGTGGAGGGAAGAAGACACAACAATCACAAAAATTCCTTGAACTTTTTAAGTCAAGTGAATATATATGATGTGGGGGGGTAGGGGAAAGGGTGGGGAGGAACAGGTAAAGGGGCATGAAAATCAGCTACAGTGTATATTGAGAAGTAAAATAAATTTTTTTTAAAAAAGGAACTAATAAGGATAAATTATAAGCATAATGTCAAACAAAAAAGCAATGGCGCTGTAGGGTATATTTAGTATAATAAATAATTTTAAAGCACATCCACAAATTCCTCACCACTATCCTCATGAAAAGATGGAGTCTAATCCCTTTCACTTAAATATGGGCTGGTTTTAAGAACTTGCTTCTAATAAATAGAATAACAGAATGTAGTGGATATGACACTATGTAACTTCTAAGATAGGTTAAAAAGGCATTGGATTGTCCAGCTGGCTCTTTCTCTTTCGGAATGTTTACTTTTGAAACCAACGAACCATGTTGTGAGAAAACCCATATGGAGGGCCATAGGTACAGGTTCTAGTTGACAGGCTCAGCTAAAGTCCCAGAAAACAGCTCACATCATCTGTGAGTAGCTAACCTTTACATAATCCAGCCTTTGAGCTGCCCCAGGTGATGCTAAGTATCCCAGCTATTGATGCTAAGTGAGAGAATTATTCTCACCTAAATCTGCCCAATTTGCAAATTCAGAAGCAGAACAAAAGGTGGAGTTGTGCCTTATGTCACAAAGTTCTAGGGTAGGCTTATTACAAAGAAATAGAATAATTAATAGAACAATTAAAATATGTTTTTTTCAGAAGAATTCAAAACAATTCTATATATTGTTTTATTGATACACACATATGGTAATAGCATATCAATATGGATAGGAAAGATAAATTGGAAGTTCAGAATAGTAGGAACTTATTGAGAAGGAGGAAGAGAAATGGGCTTAGGTGCTCACAGGGAGCTGTAAGATTTTTGTTGTTGTTTTAGATATATGAGTTGTAAAAAACTAAAATATTATAGAGCTTGATGGTGAGAATATGTTTTTTGTTATATTTTTCTATACACTCTGATATTATTGAATTACGTCCTAATAAGAAAAATAATTTATTTATCACCTGACATTTTTAAAAAAGAGGGAGATTAAATTTCACTGAGGCAGCACAGTTTAGTGAAAAAGGCTGAAATATGGAATTAGAAAACTTTGTTTTTGGTTTTGGAATTTTGGGTATGCTAATTACTCACCATGAATAACCTGAAAACAACAAACACTGGGGACCAAATAAGGATCAAAAAGTATCATGTGTTTTATTCTAGATAAAACTGAGTCACCGAATTCAACAGAGCCTTGTATTTCCATCTCTGATTCTAGGCCTCAGGACTCCAATGTCCCTGACTCCCAAGGAAGCATAGGACAAAAGATAGAACCAATTAAAAAGACCTGCTTGGATAGCTTATCTCCTGGAGTTTCATAACCAACACTATGTTTAATTTCTGATTCTGCCATTTGCTAGCTTTGTGATCTCATACAAATTACTTAAACAGTCTAAGCCTGAGTTTCCATATTTAAAAAAATGAGGCTATTTACATCTGCCTTGCAGGGTTTTATGAGGATTAGAGATAAGGTTCTTATTGTTTAGGACAGTGCCTGGCATGAACACAGACACCCGATAACAAGCAATACTGAAGATAATCCCTCTTGAAACAATTCTGAAGATATTTTGAATCCCTGGCAAATCAGGATATCTATTCATCTTACAGATGATTATGTTAAACTCATCCTACAAGTATATATGAATTCACAATAAATGAGAATTATAATTACATAGACTAACATATAAATTATGACTAATTTAAAAATAATACAGTTTCAATAAGCACCAGAAATATTATTTGTAGTGATTTTAACACAAATTCGATTGCCCAACATGATCTGTTTGATTTAAAATTATAAAAAAACCCAGTTAACTGGAATAATATTTTCTAATGCTTCTTTAGAACAAACATGAAAATAAATCACTTATTGTTCGATTGCCCAACATGATCTGTTTGATTTAAAATTATAAAAAAACCCAATTAACTGGAATAATATTTTCTAATGCTTCTTTAGAACAAACATGAAAATAAATCACTTATTGGGACATAAAAGTTGTTGAAACGATGCTGGAGTAAAAATAGGGATGCTGGCTCCCCCCGGATACCACTTGAACAGCTTAGAATGAATGGCCTTCCTGACCAGAGTAATGTGCCCAGTAATGATGAGGGTAGATGACAATTGTCTCCTAATAAAAGAATATCTACTAATTCTTCTCCTTCTCAAACTTTGAAATATTCTGACACTTCTTTGGTGGCAGAGAGAAAGCAAGTTTTAATGAAAAGATCATGAGCTTTGTAGTCAGAGATTTTTAAGTCTCTCTGAAACACTTATTTCTCAACATGTGTAAATCCCAAAATTGTAATGCCTACCTCACAATGTTGTTTTGGAAATTACAAGAAGTAATATATGTAAAAACACATGCTACAAAATAGGTGCTCAATAAACATTAGCTCATTTTTACTTTTCCCATCATTTTTAAGGAATATCATATTATTGCTCAGATCAGGCTCAAAATAAGATGAAGTGTTACATCATGCATAGAAACAAATTCTACAGGTGTAGATTAATGCCAAGATGACTGAACTATGCAGATAGATGGTAATTTCTATGATCTGAAAAGTTTATCAGATCTTTTGTACCTAGGAAAAAAACAGCTATATTCTCTCACCAAATTAAGAAGAAATTTTCTATGCAACTACTGGGAATTTGGGAGGAAATATATGGAGAGCAAAGAGAATACCCTAGAATAGGAAATATGGGGTGATAACAATAAGCAACACAACAGAAAATTGCTTGGAGAGTATCTCTATCACTGTGAGCAGAGTACGTGAGCCTAGAGGTCTAACACTGTATTCCTCATGAATCCATTCATTCTGATGGAAAGAGACACAGTGTAGTCCATCATATGATACAGCTCTGCTGTCAAAGTGATGTCTAGCAAAAAGATCCTTCCCACAGGAACTGTTAGCATGAACTAAGAAATGCTCAGTGAGAGAAACTCATGGGGGTTTGGTTGGTAATTGCACTTTCCATATCAGAGGAGAGGATTGTTGCCAGCTCCTTGTATTTTAGGTTCCCATGTAAGAAATTTGAAAGTCCTGAGGGTAACCAAATTTCAAGAAATTGTTGCACTCCTCCATTTCAAATGAATGGGTGTGGAGTTCATCTTTAACTTAGGAGAAAAATTCATAGGAATGCAGAAGGGCCTTACTAAGATAATGTGATGAAATTATAATTCCTCAAAATGATATAGATATGAAACAAATAACAAAGAATCTGAAGAAACAAAAAATAGCTAGAATAGATAAAAATTCAGAATGCCACTCTACTATGGAAAAATAGACTGGGAGTGTTATAGGACAAATAAAGAAAAAGACTCAAATTGAAAAACAACAAGAGATTAACTGAAAAGAGGGAGGGCAAAAAATGTGAACTATCAGGACCTAGTTTATGATCAGCCGAATTAAATCAATATGACACATCTCTAATACAATATGTCATTGTACACTCAGCTCGGCTCTCTGTGTCCTTCTGTTGTTCGTGATAAGAGCAATCATCCTATTTCCCATTGTTCTTTAAAATATAAACAGAGCTAGGACTGGAACCAACATTACCAAAGAGACGGCCAAAATGTGCTGATAACCACCGAATATTTCATAGCTGTCACATTTAGATTCCATTTACACAAATAATCCAAAACAAACCAATAAGCAACTACACATTATGCCCACACTATGAAATTCTGATCTGATACTGTGAATATGTAAGATAATACATAAAATATAGAATCACTACACAAATTCATAATGTCTCCATTCTAAGCGCTGTATAACTAATCACGTATTCCTTCATAACACTCATGTTAGAAGACCAATATCTTAATTTCCCTTTAAAAATACTGAAACATTGCCTTTTAAAATTATCCAGAGAGAGGAAATTAACTAGGGATCAAAACATGGAAAAATTATGACAGATTTGTCATTTTATTTCTAATTTTGGCCCAAAATAAACTGGCTAAGAAATCTTCAATGGAGTAGGTGTTATTTTGTTCAGATAGTGCTGTACTTAGGTGTATCAGAATTGCTTCTGGGGGAAAACAGCTGTTATCCACAAATATGTTGGTTATATGTTTGAAAAGACTTCCAAATAAATTCTGCAATCTAGCCAAATTTGTCATAGGTTGAATACATATTGTCTTGAAACCTTAAAAACTTCAGGAGCTAAGGTAACATTTGTCTTAATCCATTTGTGTACTATAACAGAATACCACTGACTGGGTAATTTGTGAGGAACACAAATTTATTTTCTCACAGTTCTGGAGGCTTGGTACTTCAAGATCAAGGTGCCGGCAGGTTCAATTTTCTGGTGGGGGTTGCTCTCTGCTTCTGAGATGGCACCTTGTTGTTCCATCCTCCATAAGGGAGGGATACTGCATCCTTCCATGGTGGAAGGTAAAGGGCAAAAGACCCAAAAGCTGAGTGAAGCTTCTTTTATAAGAGCCTTAATCCCATTCAAAAGGGAGGAACCCTCATGGCCTAATTACCTCTTAAGACTCCACCTCTTAATACTATCACATTGGCCATTAAGTTTTAACACTTGAACTTTGGAGGGGACACATTTCTACCATAGCAACATTCTTAACTGAAATGTAACTTCCTGGAAGGCAAGAATGCATTCCTATGTCCTTCTCTCTTTCCTTCATGGTGGTATAGCATTCTTCTACCTGCATATTAGGGACTCAAAAATAGTGATTACTTGGCAGAACTAATTTTTATAGAATTCTTCTACCTGCATATTAGGGACTCAAAAATAGTGATTACTTGGCAGAACTAATTTTTATCAATTTAAGTATTGGCTCTGGAGAATTTAAGTGTCCCCAAATGAATTGTTGGTACCCCCCCCCCCTTTGTTTTACCTTCCACTCTTTCTTTTTTCCAACCTCTTCTCATTTTATATCTTTGTTTCCTTTTATTTTATTCTTTTTGCTCTAACTGTGCCTTTCTACGATTAAAGAACAATGACACCAGTGGTCATTTTTGTAGTCCCCGATGGAACTCATGGATAACGGGATTACTGACCACTGTCTTATTTCCTAGGAAATGATGTGGAATTGAGTTAGCTTCAATTGAAAAGATGCACAATAACCCTTGGCCAGAGTGCAGGTGAAACAATAGCCAGTGCTGAAGAAAGCTCCTTTTCCACTTTTAGCGTCATTCAGCATTTTTAATAAAGCAAAGAATACCTATTCACTGATATTAGTGTCTATAGTTCATCTTATGATTATCATTTATTTTATTTTAACATATAACTAAGGAAATTCATTTTTACCTAGGAAGCATAGTTTCTAAAAACAGATGAGTATATTTATTAGTTCTTTTGCTAGAAGCCCTTATCGATTTAGAAAACAAACAAACAAAAAAACCCAAAAACCCACCTTTTTTGCCCTCTCACACCTAAAGCTTATATGGTATATGGTATTTTATTAAACTAGGTATGTTTTAGTCTTTCATACTCTACCTACTAACTTCTGTCTAAAGGGGAAGAAAAAGTACAACAGAAATGCAGAAAACAAAATTTTTTCTGAGTTCAATGTTTCTTGACAAAGGGAGAATTTATAAGTATTAATCAATATCAATCATAGAACAAGGATTTAATTAAAATCATCAAGAATTCACCTTGAAGAGCTTTCCTCTAACGTCCATTTGCTTTTAGACATTGATTAAATAAGAAGAAAGGGATAGAATCTCTGACATATTTGAAATACTCAAGTTTTAAGAAATGTATTTTAGATAAAATGAGAATCCTTGCTGATCCTGGCCCACTTTTAGAGACACATTCAAACTATAAGCTTTTGTTATTTCTAAAATAGGTTGTTAAGTGATTTTCCTTCATTTTTCTCCCTTGCTGCCTGAATGGACACAATGGGTTTGTAAGGGCTTTTCTGGAAAAACAGAGGACAGTTATCAATTTTCTCACTCTCTTTACTTTTAAAATAGATCTTTATTTATTTTTATTTTTTTGATCCTGGTTTTGAATGTGTCAAGATTCTAATTGTTCAAATAAGTATAATACATAAATACCAATCAAATAAACTAAGGTTTGGATGCAAATAAAATACAGAAGTTGAAATTCTGAGCTCCACATTTCCTCAAATGTCAGTACATGTTTCTTAACATCACACACTTGCTTGGGTTTTACAGTGAGAAATAAGAACATGCTGACTGCAAGGAAATGGTCATCATTCTATTAAACCAAATATACATTTTGTTCCATTTCTTTGCATCACTAGCAATAGGTTTTTTTAGTCTAACTGTGATAATACTTCTGCTGAGAACACACCTTTCTCTGTATGAAACTAACAGGCAATTGATACTGAGATGACTTAAAAAAAATAAACATACACACATATGCAACTTATACAGAAATAGGGAAGAAAACTTGTAATGATTAACAGAGTGATTGTACACATGTTAGATATTAAATAAATGTCATGAGCATTTATCAGTATTAGCTGTCCTAAGCCTCTGCATTCCAAAAAAAAAAAAAAAAAAAAAAAAGATTGGAATGGGTTTGGAGATAACCAGTATACTTTCCTG
>NW_007734996.1:36996-79357 GCF_000696425.1 Galeopterus variegatus
CAAAAAAAAAAAAAAAAAAAAAAAAAAGATTGGAATGGGTTTGGAGATAACCAGTATACTTTCCTGATTTATTGCACTTAAAAACCAAAATGTTTATGGGTAAGGGCTAAATAGACCAAGATTTAATTCCACTGAAGGCAATTTAGTTTTACCATGGAGCATCCTAATTTACTATGAAAGGGTTCCATTTTTACATGATTTCTAACTAAAAGGAATGGATGAATCAATGGAGATGTGCCACCATTTATTTGGGAAAAAAATCCTAAAATTGCTGATACTCCTCCTATTGACTGTATTAACCAGTCAATAGGAGGAGTATCAGCAATTTTAATTAAATTTTCATTTTCATTTGTAAAGTTGTGAAAATCATGTTCATGAGACAGAGCATTAATTAATCCAAAATTAGTTGTAATCTTATTTTATACAGAAGTTCACTCTATCACTTCTTGCATATCTCAAGCTCAAGCATATTGTGAGAGTTTCAAACAAGAACATCAATAAGGTCATTCTAGTCCTTTTAAAGAGGTTAGTTTGTTTAAGTATCCAATAAAATTGTATAGGGAAAAAAACAGCCATCAGAGATACAAAATGAAATTTTAAAATTCCGTTATAATGTTAAATAATGCACAGATTGATGTTGAAGGGTAGAAATACCAGTTCTTACTTTGCTTATCTCTTTTCCAATAAGAAAAAACTAGAGGAGTTTATGGATACCTGGAAGTACAAACTGATACTGATAGGACTACATAGACATTATATATCTGGGTTATACCAAAGTATTCATCTGGAAAATTGTGGGAGGGTGGTTAGTACAATCAATTGAGTTTGTAGCTGATATAATTATCAAAGCCACAATTATGTTTTGATGCTGACGTAGAGAAAAGTTAATGTGTGAATAAGATACTAACCTTGAAAATGGTATACTTAATATTCCAATTACAATAAAATGAGTTACCATTTATTGAAAGTTTAAGATATACATTTGTATCTCATCTAGTTTTCAGCCTTACATAATGAAATATATAAAATTAATATCCACATTTACAGATAAGGATACTGAATTGTACAGAATATAAATTACTGGCCAAAGGAACCACAGATCATGTAAATATTTGAACTCATGCAATCTGATCAGCCTTCTACTATATTACTACTCAAAAGTCAAATAAATGCATGGATGACTCAAGTTATATGGAATACTATTGACCAATAAGTATGCATGTAGCTAACAAATGAATAAAAACCAAGATAAAAAATGGCACAGATGTGTAAAACTCCTTTACTTATTTTCTAGACTGCAAGCACTCTGATTCCCAATGTTGTCTTAGTGATTTCTCAATAATCCATAAGATTCGTATAATGCAGTGCCCAGAAAATGGCCATTTGAGAAATGTTTGTGGAATAGAATAAACATGAAGTGAGATGAGATCTGACTTCATTGAACTCCATACATTTGTTAGACCATGCCCCTAATGGCATGTTTAGTACCCACCCCCAGTCTTAGTTCAACAAATGAATTATAGTTCCATCCATGAATTATTGCTAGAGTTGAAATGTAATTCCATAGGTGTAATGCCTTGTAATTATCTTATGGCCTGAGAATAATGCCATAACATGGTAATGTTAGCAGAGTTAGACATTTACCCAATCCCAGATGTTAATCTGAAAACCACATCTTACCAGAAGTCCTTTAAGAGCTATAGGGTAATGATGCTGGATGAGGCTCAAAAAATTTGTCATGATCTACATTGGAGAAGCTGATCACTTGCCGCCACTGAGATTCTCTCCTGGAGAGGAATTATGAGAGATGGGAGATGCCATATTTACTGAGCAATCTCTCCTTTTTGTCATTCCAAATTCTTTGCTGAAACTTTTGTCCTTTAACCTAGGGCAACAGATAAAACTTGAAACATTCTTGCTGATTTTCCAATCCCCCTTTTGGACTATTCATCACAAAACAGATTCTTAAAAGTACCTAATCTGTTAGAAGGTTAACAAAAGGTTCCCAGACTCCTTCTCTAGGATTAATTCTAAGCCCAGAGAAGACACCATGTTTATAGAGATTCCAAACTGTTCTATGGGAAGGATCAATCAGAATTGCTTAAGAACACCTTCACATCCCCATATCCATCTCAAGTAAAGGGGCACATGAATCATGCATTATGAGTCCCATCAACCCTTGCTATAATAACTTCCTGCCAACACCAGCTGACCATGAGATAAAGCAATGGTTCTCAAACCAGGCTGTGCATTAAACTCACCTGGAGGTCTTCTTTTTAAAAAGTTAATGCCCTAATACCTCCCTTAAAGATGCTGATTCAGTTAGTGTGAAAGGGAGCCCAGACATCTGTATTTTTGAAATTTTTCCAGGCCATTTTCTACTGCATAGCCAGAATTGAGAACAACTGAGGTAAATGATCTGGGATTGCCTTATAAGTGCTGGATTGTATTTCCAGGATTCGGGTGAATCCTACTAGGTCCAGTTGATGCATTTCCCAAAGTAAATTTACCAAATGCTCACATCATTTTTTATAACTGTATCAATCCCTTTCCATAGCATAAGCCTTTCCAAGCATCTATCATTGAGAATTATACCAATAATATTATCAATTTGCATTGCTCTATGTATTCTGCACTCACCCAAACGCAATAACCCTTTTCTTCCAAAACCTTCTCACTGTGTCGTCTGGTAAAAAATTAATACAAAAATAAAGACAAAATGCTCAAAAAATGATCAGAAAGTTTCATTTCAAGATTCCCTTCATATTCTTGGATCAATGAAATCTGGTTCTTTCCTGAGGATATAGTTTACTTTTCAGTCATTTTCAGTAAAAAAGGCTATTTTTTACCTATTTTTATAAAGTTTCTATTACTTGTTCATATTTTCAAATGCATTTTCTATTTTTTAAACACATTAAATATTGTTTTATACTCTGGGTTTGTCTGTTCCCAAAATTAATAGTATTCACTGGTTTGAGTCTACTGGTGCTATTTCTGCTGACTTTCACCTGTGGTTCATTATTTCCTTATGTGTTTTGTGATTTGACTCTGAACTCTTGTTTTGGAACTTTAACTGCATAGATTATCTTTGAGAACTATTTTGAGACTGTTCCACAGAGCATTGTATTAAATTCTTCAGAACCTAGGGACATTACTAACTTAGCAAAACTTTAAATTAAATTATCCACTTGAGGTGTTCTGTTTATATATGTTCTATGATATGAGCCACAAACTCTTGCCAGGTTTGTGCTTACTGATCTTCAGAGAATTCATTCCTCTCCACCCAGCACCAGCACGGAGAAGAAGGATGGATGAATTTATGTTTCATTTACCCATACACAGATGGATTAGCTTTTGGGGGTCTTCTTCTCAGGAGAGGCTCTCTTGGACTTTATCTTCAGCCTACTTCACCATGATTCTACAGCAATTATAGCTTCAAAATGGAAGCTTATAATAATAGAGTTTGGCAGAAAATTTGTGATCAGAAGAGATCTTTAACATTCATCCACCTTCCAAGATTCCTATTTCCATATTGTTTCAGATCTCAGTAGTTTTCTTACTTTACCCTCAGCTTAATGATTTTTTTTAAAAGACTTTTCTTTTTTTAGAGCAGTTTAAGATTCACGGCAAAAATTAAGCAAAAAGTACAGAGATTTCCTATGTGCCCCTTTCTCCTAAAAAAGTGCAGCCTCTCTTGCTATCAACATCCCCCACCAGAGAGGTACATTTTATAATTAATGAACTTATATTGAAACATCATAACCACCCAAAGTCTAAATAGTTTACATTAGGGTGAGGGTTTATTCTTGGTGTTGTACATTCTATGGGTTTGGACAAATATATTATGACATGTATCCATAATTATAGCATCATACAAATGTTTCTACTGCCCTAAAAAATCCTTTTTCTGCCTGTTTATCCCTCTTTCTCCCCAATAACTCCTGGCAACCATGGATCTGCTTAAGGTCACCATATTGCCTCTTCCAAAATATCATGTAGTTAGAATCATACAGTATGTTGCATTTTCAGATTGGCTTTCTTCACTTAGTAATATGCATTTAAGATTCCTCCATGTGTTCTCATGGCTCGATAGCTCATTTCTTTTTAGCACTGAATAATATCCCATTGTTTTGATGTATTACAGTTTATTTATCCATTCACATACTGAAGGACATTTTGATTACTTCCAAGTTTTGGCAATTATGAATAAAGTTGCTGTAAATAATGTGTGTTGTTTTCAAAGGGAGTGTTACTATTTATGCTTTCTACTCTGCTATACTAACAAAATAGAAACTTATTAAGCTGTCGATATCTTGCTTATCTGAGTATGGTTATCCTGGACAAAAGATTTTGTCAACACATTAGAGCCAGTGAAGACCTGTCATATGGAAATCCAATTAGATTTATTTTGTAAAACTTAAAAAAACAGAGGTAGAACTCACAGGTAAAAAATGTTTGCAGTTCACGTACACAATGCTTATGATATTGTTTTCTGTGAGATGAACAGTTATAAATAATACAGAGTTCAATGTCAAATCAATATGAGGAGGAACATTCAAACATAACTTTTGAAAAATGAAGGGTGTGAACCTCCCTTTCACTGGAAATGTTCCAGAAAAGACTAAATAATTGTTTATCCATGTGATATAGAACAAATATATCATTTTTGTTTTATTTAAATAAATTCTAAATTTTATTGTACTCTAATATACCAAGAATTTATGAATCAATGATTTTAAAACATGTGAGTTTAAAAAAATTTAAAAATTGACCATTTCTCTTCAGGTTCCAAATGTCTGAAATATTTTCCAAATTACATTTTATCATTACATTAAATTTAATTTATTCTCAAATAAAGTAATAATTTTTCTAAATATATTTTGATTCTATTCAATCTTGAATTTTGAATGACTTTATAATTTCTGTTATAGTTTCCCAAATTCTCGTACATTTCAACAAGTACCCATTTAAGAATTTCCATATTCTTAAGGATTTTTTTTTCACTTGTATAGCAGAAAAAAACTTACACAGCAGAAAAAAAGCATGATCACAATTTTAAAATAAGTTTACTTCAACTCCATCATATTAATATTGAGAGTTTAGAGTTTAATTATATAGAAGGATCAGTATTTAAGTTTAATAACAGAGTGTTGTCATAAGTGAAACCACAAATCACATTAAATTTTAAGTATAAATAAAGGTACAAAATCACACATTCACATATGTACCTCTTAATAAGCTTTTATAATTCACAAAGTAATTACCTATGAAATCATCGTTTTCTGTAAAAGTCAGATACTGTTTGTTCCTCATAAACTTTTTATTTGTTTGCTTGTTTTTGTTTTTTTGTTATGTTTTAGAAAATCTCATTTCATGCTTCTTGCCACAATACATTCTTACAAACCAAGTCATAAAATAGTAGTGTTATAATTGGGGTTGTATTACTGACCAAAACTCAGCATTGAATTAATCTTAGCCTGAAATAAAATATGTCATCAAGGCAAAAACATAGAAAACCATGCAAGTCTATAATCATTTAAATAATAAAAATGATGCTCTAGACCCTATAAAATAAACACAAATGCAATATGGGTGTTTATTTTGGCCAAAAAAATAAAAAGAAAAGAATAAACTATACATCAATGTAAGATATAACTTTTATATGAGAAATTTCACCTAAGACCAGTAGCGTGGTTAGAAGAGGCATCAGACATTTAATTAAGAGTGATTTTGCTTTTTCTTCTTAGAATTTAGAAGGGTGTATAGGAGGTTATGATCCTGGTATCTTTAAAAACGTTTATAAGGGTCTCTGAATCATACTCTTTGTTTTTCCCCATATAAATTTATCAGTAGAAGGCAGAAACTTTCAAAAAATCATTATGCTGACCTTGGAGGTAGGCTTTAAGTAGTATATATATTTACTGCTTCTGGTTTTGTTTTTCCCACTGGAAAGCATTTAAAATGTGAGGGGCTACTTTTTCCCCATTTCCAGAATGAAGGAAGCAGTTTTGTTCATCATCTTCAAGATTTATTCTGTCTCCTGAGAACTCAGAACACTTTTATGTTCAAATGCTTAAATGCTTATTTCTTTTCTTAGCTTTCAACATTCCCATCATGAGGTAGCTCTAGGTGTCTTTGAATAAACTAAGAAAAAAAAGAGAGGTTTTAAATAACTTTTTTAAAAAATAATGCTCTGCTAGATATGAATTGGAGACTTGGTCATGTTGAAAGCTAAAGGTGTGAAGATTATATCTTAATGAGAGCTAAAATTTATTGAATAGCTGCTGTGCATCAGGAGCTATGGTAGATACTTCGTGTATTTTATCACCAATCCTCACANGAACTCAGAACACTTTTATGTTCAAATGCTTAAATGCTTATTTCTTTTCTTAGCTTTCAACGTTCCCATCATGAGGTAGCTCTAGGTGTCTTTGAATAAACTAAGAAAAAAAAGAGAGGTTTTAAATAACTTTTAAAAAAAATAATGCTCTGCTAGATATGAATTGGGGACTTGGTCATGTTGAAAGCTAAAGGTGTGAAGATTATATCTTAATGAGAGCTAAAATTTATTGACTAGCTGCTGTGCATCAGGAGCTATGGTAGATACTTCGTGTATTTTATCACCAATCCTCACATCAACAATTTGCAACATAGAATTTATTATTTTCATTTTACAGATAAAGAAATCAAAAGCAGCGAATTTAAATACTTTTCTCAAGATCACACACATAAACTGGGTTTTAAGTCAGCATTTCTCTAAAATCCGTGTTCTTTTTCCCCATATTGACTTTCTAAGAACCTAGAGAGTAAGGAGGAAAGTCATTTGTGTTTTAATTTCCAGAAAGACAGATATAATGGGTAATTTGTTTCCATGCAATTTCACAAACATCTCTTAAATGTATATTTTGTGAGCACTGTATTACTCAGAAAGTTTGGAGTATTCAAAAAATCTTTAAGACAACACTGTGAGTTCAGGATGCTAATGGTCTAGAAACTAAGTAAAGGAGTGTAATCTATCTGTGCCAATTTTATCTTAGTTTTGATCAGCGGTCAATTATAAACATACTAATTCTGTTTTCAGTATCAGACACACTAATAGACACACAAATTTTTTATACAATTTTTATTCCTGTAACAGCAAATAATCTTACTAAGGTGATTTTCACAGTTTGTTTTTCCTGTTGAAAAAGTTTTCAGAGAATGATTAAATAGACGAGTTTGGCTTCAGCTCCATAAAAAACAGGCTTTGATTTATTTTGCAAATAAACAACATAAGGTGGGGGATATGGATTGTAAGTATATGATGCCAATCCCTTGGGTTTCCTTCCTTAACCAATCTACACGGCTTAAGCAAATTCTATTGAGAACATTTCCATACTGAGTCACAGATATCCCTGGGATTTTCCTGCTGAACTACAGCCACTATATAACCTCCCACAAGTTAACTAGTCTCAGTTCAGAGATTTTGGAGTTTAGCGTTGTGTAAACTTGAAATTGTAAATTTGGCTGCTTCCAAATCCATTCTAGATGTTCCAACCGGCGTTTTTATTCAATGATTCAACCAAAGGGTAAATCAAAAGCTGAAATAAACTCAATATATTTGTTTAGCTCATTATTTCTAAACAATGCAAATATAAAACTGTTTATTGGGCCATTAACTGAGTTAGGTTTTGTGCTGGTTTGTTTATACATTTGTTTGTAATTCAGCCAACTAGGTCAAGCAGGAAATAAACCTACATATTTCTTGACTAAAGATGTACAAAAACAATAAAAAAAAATTCTTCTGAACCAAATTTAAGCCAAACTGATATTTCATTGAATCCAAATTCATGAGAGAATTTGGTGTGAGGGGAACTTCTACATTGGCTTCATATATTGCATTGCAGTCAGTTGAAGATTCCCTCTTGATACTAAACATTAATATTAAATTTCAGCAACTCATTCCACAGGGGCTGTTATATCTGACTTCCTTTTGATATTTAAGCAAAATGCTTTTCATTTGACTTTCTTTCACAATTCAGAGAACCAACATGAATTCTCAAACACACACACACAAACACACGTGCATATTACAGCTACAGATCCATTACTGAAAAAAACAAAGTTAATCGTCACTGCTAGCTTTACTAGGTATACATTTCTTACTGTAGCTTTCAAGATCTTCAATAATGAGGCTTTAACCTATCTTTACAACATTATTGCTTAAATTTCCCCTTTAGAAATCCTATGTTACCACAAAATTGAAATAATTCACCATGGCTAAAGTAATCAATAATTTTCTATCTCAATGACTTCGTTAATGCCTTTCCTTTATCTATATTCTCTTCCTACTTTTATGGAAATGCTACTGTTAAGGCTTTGTTAAGCTAAGTGTGGTCCATGGACCAGCAGCTCTGGCATCACCTGAGGGATGGTTGGAAACTCATCTTATACCTGCTTCAGAACGATTGAATCAGATCTTCATTTTAAAAAAAAGCCCAGGTGTTATAAATGCACATTAATATTTGAGCTATTTCAAACAATAATTTTTCTGTGATACCTTACTGGCATTTTCAATGAATATAATAGTTTTCTCTTTTGATCTTCATATCCATAGATTAACTTATTATTTCTTAAGTCTACAAGTATTTATCAGTTGGCTACTGTGTTGCAGGCAAAACTGGGGAGGGCCATTTCAAAAAATAAAAATGTTTTATTTATAGACATGGAGTTGTGAAAATGCAAAAAGTCTGATGTGACTGAAGGGTGAGTTTATATGTGGGAAAACAGTAGAAAATAGAAAGGGTAAGCAGAGGCCAAATCATTGGCCTGCAAAGAAATACTATACATAATATATTCCAAAGTATTTGATGCAAGCTAATAATTGGCATTTTTGGTAGATTGTTTTTCTAGGGTGTGAAAAAGAGACTGGATAATGGAAATAAAGGCTATGACAATAATCCAAATAAAGACGATTATGAATTTTGAACAAGAGAGTAATGGGGAGATTTATTCATTTATTCAATTATTATATCAAGAATTATTGTGATTCTTTTAAAATGCAGTCAACCTCAACCAAGACAATCTAGATAGTATAGCTTGCTTCACAACTTTTTTACTTAAAATTAGAAGTATGGGGCCGGCCCGGTGGCGCTCTGCTACAGTGCGCTGCTTGGGAGCGTGGCGGCGCTCCCGCCAAGGGTTCGGATCCCACATACAGACTGGTTCCCGCTCACTGGCTGAGCAAGGTGCGGGCGCAACACCGAGGGTTGCGATCCCATTGCCGGTCCTCGTCCGGTACGGGCGCGACACTGAGGGTTGCGATCTGTTGCTGGACACGAAAAAAGACAAAAAGGAAAAAAAAAATTAGAAGTACGTTAGCTACCTCACCTGCCTTCCGCATTATCACAGGGACAGTTTTATCAAATGCTTTGCCACCCATGGATCATCATTATTTCCAGAATCCTACAATGAATTCACTGCCAATCACTGCTAGGAATCAAAGCCAATACCACATATTGCATATGTTTTATTAGAGTAACACCTAGTACTGGGACCAGTTGCTCCGCAGGGGCCATCCATACAGGTCATCAATGTTTCCAGCCATGGTACTGCTCAGATTTCTATCTTTTCCACAATTACAGTTGCTGAGCACCTTCTCCTGACTTTGCCAGAGCTGTCCCAAGCAGTGGCAAGTGAACAGTTTCTGAACAATCCTCCCTTTATTTCATAAAGCATTCAGCTTGTAAGTAGAAGGTACTCAGTACATTCTTGTTGAACTAAACCAATATACTCATTATTACATATTTCTTTATTACACCCCTAGCATCAAAAAGATACATTTGCAATATCTTAACACCTTTGTGTGTGTGTATGCGATTATACCACTCCTCAACGGTGAAATATTTTACTTTTACATCTTAAAAAAATGAACTTGCACTTCCAGTTTCTGGCCCAGCATGTAAAGATCCTGGAAGTTGCCAGTCTATTCTAACAAACAAAAAGTTGGACAAACTGAAGAATCAACAACTCTTCTTAGATTTGTAATAGTCATGATATCGCAAGGCAAAGCACTGCCTGCAGAATTGGAAACAGACAGGTAAATACGGAGAATCACAAATTTCCAGGGAAGAAACCCATGAACAGAAATCTCTATGGGTACCAGTGTCAGGGAAAACCTAAACTGTAATTGATGCATTGCTGATGGCTTAGTATGAAAAAGTTTGAGAGTCAAAAACCCCAGGGGGACCCATTCATAAAGAGTCCCCTCACTTTTGTGAGTTTTACCTCCAGAAGCTTGACAAGGTTGTCACAGTGAATATCAGAGAAAAAAACCTTCATGCTTCTGGCAGTAGGAGGGAAAAAGTAACCACTTTAAAGTACATCAGAACATTCTGTTTTAACAAGGCCTGTCCTCAAGAGAAAGTATTTTACCAGAGCCTAACTGCTGTAGTTTTATCAGTGCTTAACTAACCTGGGAGGAGGGATGTACAAAACTCCAGATGGTTCTAGCCTTCCACATGGAAGAAAGAAAATGCCCAACACTAGCCCCCTCTAGCCTTCTACGTGGGAGAAGAAAAACACCAAACTCCAGCCTATTCTAGCTATGCTGTCCAATCTAAAGGAGCAGGGGATTGAGAAGCACTTATGAAGTTCATAGTTCAGAAGCACAGGCTCACTAAATGACTGAGACCTACTCATAGGATTATAGAAAGTTTCCTCTTTCTTTACACCTCTCCATCACTTTACTAAATGCCTATTTGCAGCAGGTTTTTTTTTTTTTAACTCAGTACATCATGTCAAGCTATCAGGAAAAAATTACAAGGCATACTAAAAGGCAAAACACACAGTTAGGAGAGACAAAACGATCATCACGATCATACTCAGATATGTCAGGAATGTTGGAATTATCTGACCGGGAATTTAAAACACTTATAATTAAGATGCTAAAGGCTCTAATGAATAAAGTAGACAGCATGAAACAACAAATGGGCAATGCAAGCAGAGAGATAAAAATTCTAAAAAAGAACCAAAAAGAAATACTAAAGATTAAAAAACACCATAACAGAAATAAAGAATCCCTTTGGGCTTATTAGTAAAGCGAACATGGGTGAGAAAAGAATCTATGAGCTTGAGGGTATCTCAATAGAAATCTTCAAAACTGAATTGCAAAGAGAAAATAAACTGAAAATAAAAGAGAACAGAATATCTAAGAACTGTGAGACAACAATAAAAGATGTAACATATGCATAATGGGAATACAAGAGAAAGAAAGAGAGAAAAGAATGGAAGAAATATTTGAGATAATATTGAAACATAATTTCCCCAAATTAATGTGAAACTCCAAAACACAGGTACAGAAAATTCAGAGAATACCAGTAAGAATAATAGCCAAAAAGTATTTCTAGGCATGTTACATCCAAACTGCAGAAAACCAAAAATAAAGAAAAAGATTCTAAAAGACGCTGGAGGGAAAAAAAAAAACAGCTCACCTAAGGAGACACAAAGATAAGAATTATAACTTATGCAAGTAAGAAGAGAGAGACATGAAATAGCTAAAGTGTTGAGAGAGAAAAAAAAGTGTAGAATTCTGTATCTGCAAAATTATCCCTTAAGGGTGAAAAAGAAATGAGGACTTCCTCAGAAAAATAAAAATTGAGGGAATTTGTTGAAATTGAAAGAAATGTTCTTTAGAGGGAAGTAAAATAATACAGGTCAAAAACTTGGATCTGCATAAAGAAAAAAAAAGTATTGGAGAAGAAATAAGTGAATGTAAAATAAAAACTTTATTTTTTTAATTGACCTAACAGATAAGAGTGTGTTCAAAATAATACCAGCAACAATGTTTTTGATCACATATATGATCAAATATGACTCTATATTTATGTTTATATATAAGTGAAATGAATAACAACAATGACACAGGGATGGGAGGGAGAAATTAGAATTATTGTGTTATTATAAGTTACTGACACCTGTGAAGTGATAGTGTTATTTGAAAGTGGAATTGGGTTAGTTATAAATGTATACTGCAAACTCTAGGGCAACTACGAAAAAAAAGTTATAGAGTATATATGTAATTGATATGCCAAGAAAGGAGAGAACGTGGAATCATATAAAATGCTCCATTAAATCCACAAATGGCAAAAAAAAGTGGAAGAAAAAAATAGGAATGAAGAACAAGGGCAACAAATAGAAAACAGCAACAAACATAGTGGACACTAATTCAAGTGTATCAGTACTCACTGTCAATGTCAATGGTTTATACACAAGAATTAAGACAAAGATTGTCACAGTGAGTCAATAAAAAAGACCCAAATATATGCTGTCTATAAGAAAGCCGCATCAAATACAAAGACACGTATACGGGAAAAAATAAATGGATGAAGAATAATACACCATGTAACCACTAATTGAAAAAAAGTGGAATAAGTATGTTGATTTTAGACACAGCACATGTAACAGCAAGGAAAGTTATTACAGATAAAGAGGCACACTGCATAATGACAAAAGGGTCAATTCTCCGAAAAGACATAACAGTCCTCAATGTTTGTGCCTAACAACAGAACATCAAATTATAGGAGGCAAAAACTGAAAGAACCGCAAGGAGAAATAAATAAATTTACTATTATAGTTGGGAAATTCAACACCCCTCTATTAGAAACAGATCCAGTAGGCAGAAGATACATACGGATATAATCAAACACAACAACAAATGAATTAACTGAGTACAATGGACATGTACAGACTATTTCATCCAACACGAGCAGAATACATATTCTTCTCAAGCTCATGAGGAACATTCACCAAGATATACCACATTCTGCACCATAAAACACACCTTAACAAATTTACAAGATTATAAATCATACAATATCTGCTCTGAGATCACAGTGCCATTAAACTAGAAATCAATAACAGAATGATAGTTGTTTCTGAAATTTTCAGAAAACTTGGACATCAGTAAACATATTTCTAAATAGTCCATTGGTCAAAGAACTCTCAAGAGAAAAAATCATTGAATTAAATAAAAATAAAAACAAAACATCAAAATTTATGAAATGCAATCACAGCAGCGCTTATTCTTATCACATAATCCAGCAACAGTGCTCCTTGCAATTCACCCAAAAGAGTTGAAAATACATCCACACAAAAACCCTCACATGGATGTTTATAGCAGCTTTATTCATGATTGCCAAAACTTGGAAGCAACTAAGATGTCCTTCTTTAGGTGAATGGATAAATAAATCTTGGTATATTCAGACAATAGAATATTATTTAGGACTAAAAAATAAAAATTAGCTATCAACCCATAAAAAAACATTAAAGAAATTTAAGTGCCTATTAGTAAGTGAAAGAAGTCAATCCGAAAGGAAAGGCAACATGTTGTATGATTCTAACTATATGACATTCTAGAAGAGCCAAAATTATGGACACAGTAAAAAGGTTAGTGGTTGCTAGGAGTTGGGGCAGAGGGGGTTCGAGGGGGAGGTATGAACAGGTGAAGCATAGAGGATATTTAGGGCAGTGAAACTACTCCGTATGATATCATAATGATAGATACACGTCATTATATATTTGTCCAAACTCAAAGAATGTACAAGAATGAACCATTATGTAAACTATGGACTTTGGGTGACAAGGATGTTTCCACATAGGTTCATGGATTATAAGAAATGGACCACTCTGGTGGGGATGTTGATAGTGGGGGAGGCCATGTATTGTGGGAGCAGGTAGTGGACAGGAAATCTTTATTCTTTCTGCTCAATTTTCCTGTGGACCTAAAACTGCTCTAAAAAGTAAAGACTACTTAAAAGAAGTGAACTCAAGTGATATTTTTTCATTGCATATTTGAAATAAATGGATAGTTGTTCATTATCATCGTAACTTATTATCTTCACTTTAAACCTTCATAGAGAAACAAGTTCAGTTATTTACACTTTTCACCAACTTTTATTATTCTAATACAATAATAACAAATATTATTTATTGAGTGTTTACATATGCCAGACACTTTTATGCTTTTGACTTAAATTTATTTTATCATTCTAATAACTTCTATAAGGTAGTCATTATTATTATTCAAATGTTGCAGATTAAAAACCTAAGAGATAAAGAAGATTTTTTTTAAAAAAAAGCATATCCAATGTCATACTTTATAAATAGTAGAACACGGATTTGAAAACAGAAAGTTTGATTCCTGAGTCTACTTACTCTTAATTCCTCTTTAGAATGTGAAAGCTTATCAGGTGCTAGAACAAAGGTGTGGAATTTACACTGAACAAGAAGGTATGCTCTAAATTGGGATTTCTCAACAGTAGTACTATTGGCATTTTGGACTGCATAGTCTTGTTGTGGGAGATTTGTCCTGTGCATTGTAAAGTGTTTAACAGCATCCCTGGTCTTTACTCACAGATTCCAGTAGCACTCCCAACTCATGACAATTAAAAATATCTCCAGATGTTTTGAAATGTGAACTAGGAGGGCAAAATTGCTCCTGTTGAGAACCACTGCCATACATTTTTTGAAAATTTAAATGAGAACTTATTTAAATGTGCAGTATTCTTTGATGCATCCTTATAATACAGTATAGTTGGATGACTTTGCTTCATCCAGAAATAGCCTAAATTAAGTTCTCATTTTCTTCTGAGAACTCACTATCTTGTTTTCACAGTAGGATGTCTTTTGGGGGATAAAAGCTTTTTGGGGGAGTTGTTCTCTGTCAGTCCCTTCAGTCAATCTTTCATGATATACATCAGCTGGGGGGGGGGACATCACAATGGGCTAAAATAACTAATAGGAAAAGAAGTTTCAAGAAGCTCCAATGAGGGGGGGGGGACATCACAATGGGCTAAAATAACTAATAGGAAAAGAAGTTTCAAGAAGCTCCCCTTCTTCTGAAGCTATTGCAAATGAGTTATGTGCAAGCTCTTAAGGAACAGCTCACAGTAATAATGACTTTTAAAAAGTTAATTCCTGGTACTAATAACTGAGAATATAACTAAAGGCGATTGTTCTTCATCAGCTCTCAGATAGTCAGTTTTATACAAGAGATGAATTATGTTAAGAAAGTTCCAAGTTAATGTAAGAGATTGTTAGTAACTTTTGTTCCCCTCAACTCACCAAGGTTTGAGAACTGTGACTGCTGTGGTTTCGTTAGTGTCATACTTGCAGCCAAATTTTCATTCTTCCTTGCATTAGAAAGTATCACATAATTATCACAATCAACTAAAATAATAATAATCAACCACATCATCATCTGTTCACATATGGTCACATGATGATGAGTGGCATGTGTAAATGCAGATTCTATGGAGAGTTACATCATTTTCTCTAATAATTATTCTAACTCACAGGTCCTTTTATAAACACCTCAGCTTGTGAACTGAAGCTTTGTATTTAGTAAACTGTGAGATGAAGTACTTGTGGAATACATCATTTGTAATTTTCTATTGGCCATCTGAGTCCCCTACCTCGATGGCATGAACATTGGGTTGCTGAAAGCAGGTTGATGTGTTATAAATGAGGTGCAACATTTTACATTCTAATCGGAACCAGCAAGCCTAGTTTACATTCCAGGTGGAAAATTCTTGCTAAGAATGTCCTTATTTCTTACCAATTTATTGTGCAGAGAATAGTAAAGTCAACTTTTTCATAGTGCTCTTTTTCCTTTTATGTCTTTATGATCATTTCATGTACTGAAAGAAATCAGGTTCAATTGCCATTTTGCCATTGACCAGTTTCAAATGAATATTTAAATGACCATTCTTATCACTTTTTTTTATACTTGAATTTGTCAATCTTTAAAGTGTTTTCATGACTTAATAACCTTCTTGTAAAAAATGAAATTTCAGTCATGGTGTCAAGACTATCAGGTATAACTTTTCCTAGATAAAGTACCAGTCCTTCTATATCAGTTATTTATTGCTCCATAGTAAAACTCCCCAAAACTCAGTGGCTTTTAAAAACAACTATTTATAAGGCTCATGAGCCTGTGGGTTGGCTTAACAGACGTACTGATCTAAGCTTGGCTCACTCATGCATCTGCAGTCAGTTCATGGGTCAACTAGGAACTGGTTAGTCTAACAAGATCTAGGGTAAGACAGTGTAGCTCTGTTCCATACAGCCTTTTATTCTCCAGCATGCCACTACTGATCTAAGCTTGGCTCACTCATGCATCTGCAGTCAGTTCATGGGTCAACTAGGAACTGGTTAGTCTAGCAAGATCTAGGGTAAGACAGTGTAGCTCTGTTCCATACAGCCTTTTATTCTCCAGCATGCCAACACCAGCTTATTCATGTGACAGTCGCATAGTTTTCTAAGAGACTAAGCAGAAATGAGGGCTAGGCTTAGAAATGGCATGCCACATCTGCAGCATTCTATTGGCTAGAGTAAGTCAAAAGCCTGGTCCAGATTTAAGAGAAAAGGGAAAAGATTCCACCTCTTGATGAGAGAAGCTACAAAGTCACTGAAAAGGGGCATATGTAGGAAGGAATGTGGCCCTTTTTGCAATCTACCCCACCTCTAATAGTGACAACTTTGACATTTTGAATGTTAACAAAATAAGCTTTCTGTATATGCAGCTATATGTAGTCAGAATAGATTGAGCCCATTCAGCAATTTGATAACTCACTGTGAAGTTAATTTAACTGACCAGTTTACAGGTGTGATATGAGAGATGGCTCTTTTTTGGAATGGGTTGAGAATTTCATGATTTAAGCTAAAACCTTTTCCTTACTAATAAACATGACAGGACAGACACAGTAACAGAGAAAAAAAATGAATATTGTCTTTAAATTTAGGCCTATTTTGAAGAAGTTCATCTAATGGAACACCCTATGGATTATACATATTTTTTAAGTCAGTAGGTTCTCAGTACACAGATGGAATTTGAAGAGGATGAAAATGAGGCAGAATGTTCTGTTCTTTAATAGGGGGAAAATTGTAATGTGTACACATTCCATTTTGATAGAAATACCCCATGCAAATGTAGAATTCCAAGCAGAACTAAGACTCACTACAATACTGCCTAGTAATATTACTGCTAAAAGGCTATCATAACACAGCTGAATTTCAGTAGTCTTGCTGCTCGTGAGTGTTCAAATTGCAGGGAAAACATATTTAGAATAATTATCTGTTTTAAGCCACAACAAAGATATTTTCTTTAGTTCCTGCTAACTGTGAAAATGTGTAAGGAGGTTTAAGTGAAATACCAAAATTTAAGAAGTAGAAGAAAAACATCGCCAATATTATGAAAGTGAATTAAATAAGGATTATATTAAAACACAGTTTCCAGGCCTAATAAAAATGTGCTAGACTTCTTCGGTCCTATGTGAGAGAATCTGTTTGCATTGGCACATGACCACTGACTGCATATGAGGGATCCTATGAGCCAAGGTCAGTAATAAAAAGATTCATATGTGTATTATCACTTTGAAAAGTATGTTCACATATTTTTTGATCATGTTATTCTCATGAAGCCTATAAGGAATACAGGGCATGGCAATTATCTCATTTTATATTATAAAACATTGAAGCTGAGGAAGTAGATGATTTGTCAAAAGTTACACTGCTCATATGTAGAAGATCACGGAAGAAATGTGGGTTTTCTGATTCCATGTCCGGAGCTCTTTTCCATATACCATGATACCTTTTTCATATAGCGATTGAATAATGATGCTGTTTTGTAATTCCAAACACCATCAAGATAAACCTGGAGTCCTTCCTTAGATCTAACTAGGTTCCAGGACTAGCAAACTTGAAAGACAATTTGAGAAAAAGTCTCAAGGACCTCCCAGGGAAAACTCATACTGGGATAAAGAGGCAGATATGATGAATTTTATTCAACAAGGAAATTTTAGTTATTAGAGAGAAAAAATAATTCTGAATGTGGTGGATTCACTTAAATCCATCCTAATCTCCATTCTGGATGCATGGATTCACGCCTGGGTCCTAGGGAGAGAATGACAAGGCTCTGATTAAGAAAATTTTAAGGAACAGTTTCTATACATTGTGTAAACTTTGTACAGAGGCAACCTTGCTGTAAAACCCCTTTATCTGAATGTAAACTAGAAGAGAGACAGGTATTCTCCCTCTCCCACAGTGCCAAAGAGTGTCCCAACAGTTTTATCCTAGTGCTGACTCTCATTTAATGAGTGACTGCAGTGAGTATAGGTAGAAGATTGTGTTTTTTGCTGGGCAGTGATGACACCCAGTGAAGTCATGCTGTTAATAAAGCAATAAGATAAGAATCTATGTTCATGAATATAATATAATGAAATTTATATACTTTGTCTAAGTTTTTTTTTTTTTTTAGTGTAACTTTACTTCATAAAATGGAGTACAACTTTGTTTTTCAGCTTCAAGCTGTTTTCAGCATCCGATTCACACTGTCCTATTCAAGGATACTCAATATGGTCTAATGGTTTGTCAGAAAAATTTAAATCACTGTCCATTTCAAAGTTCAGGAACTACAAGAAAAACATTCAGTCATTGCAGGGTTTTTCAACCACATACCTTCACCCCTTGCTACCACCATTTCCTTCAGGATCTTGTGCATTTAAAAATCAGGAAAGGGACATGGATTCCATGATAGCCTCCAGGTGAGGAACGTCATCCCACTTGGCCCTGGTTGCCAGGGTCTGTCTGTGCTCCACCCTCTGGTATGGAGCTTGGCTCACCTGACATTCTGTGTGTAGTCTGCCACTCATTTTCATGGCCATGGACTTTGCCATTTTGTCCAGTTGGAGGTACATAACTCTATGGCCTCCTGGCTCGAAGCCCAGAATTTCTATTGACTGGACTTCTCCTCACTTCCAAAACACTGAGAGGGCAGAGGAACTCTGGACTGTCTTCCCTGCACCAACATGAGGAGTCCAAGACAGTGTGTGAATTTGCCCAGAGGCACCTACCTAGACCTACCCATAGGAATGGTTCCTTTACTATTTTCATGCCACAGGGAACATGGAGCCATGATGAATGCAAGATTTCTCCAGAAGGTTTGTAGTGTCCCCAGGATACAGTCATGGAAATAGAACACTGGAACTAACCTAGCTGAGTTCTTTTACACTTTTTTATTTACTTCATGGGACTTAGAAACTTAAGTTTTGCCAAAGCAATGACATCTTATTTTCTAGATATTATCTTTTCCTCCCCGAAGCCCTAAGTGCTTCTGATTAAACAAATACAGAGTACAGAGTAGCTAGGAAACAGTAGGATGTTATTTGGAACGACACTGAATTAATTTGTTATTTTAAAAAATAGAATAGAATACTAAAAAAAAATTATCAAATGTGACTTATTCCTACAGATTCATAGAAATTCATTTGGGGAGGGTATCAAGATCTTTTATTAAAAACTTGAATAACTGATCAAATAAAATTTGAGCTATTATTGATAATGTGGTGTCAGTTGTGTCTACAAGCAAATGAGCTTTAAAAAACTAAGGTTGCAGAGCTTTGCTCTATTGGATACACAACCCATAAGCTTATTTAGCCAAGTGATTTTCAAACTGTGTCCCATAGTACCATAAAGGTCTGTTTCTGGGAAACCCAGTAGTCAACGTCAAGACTGTTTTACATACTAGCATTCCAATTAAAAGTTAATTTGAAGGAAGAATATCCATTCTTACAAAAATTATATATCTAGATGAAGATATAGTGATAAGGAGAGGGCTAGACAGATATATAGACAGACAGATAGATAGATGAAACCTCTGTTTTAAACCTTAAATTAAATTATTTCCCGACCAACAAATCCACCTGAGTTTATGGTAATGTGTTGCACGTGGTGGGGAAGGAGGGCTGACTTGATTTTCTTTGATGGAATACTTACTATTCCAAGCACAGTGTGTGTTACTTTCATTATTTAATTCATTCTCACAGGAATCATTTAAGATGGTATTATGATCCCCATTTTATGAATAGAAATAGGCTTGGTGAAGTTAAAAAACTAGCTCAGAGCCAGTGAACTTGAAAGACAGAAGTGGTTTCCAAATTTACTCAGATGTGACTGAACTAAAGTCCATGCTTTTCACCTATGCCTATAACATGGTGTCATATGGTGCCTAGTATAGACACTTTCACTGTAGGTATAAGTTGCAGAAAAATGTGCAGATTCCATTTACTGCTGCAATCTTCACAGTTCAAGGAAAGGAGATTTTTGGTTTAAGCTGAGGAAATAGAAATCATCAAATATTTTGTACCATAAAATTCTCATATAGATGATGACTCTACTTTGAAAGTCTTTGTCTAATTTCTTAGCTTTGGATAGAATTCTGTTTATTGCAGCTTTTGTATCAAAAAATATAATCTTATACCTGCTCTGCAAAGTATTCCACAATATGAGTATTTGAGGAATAAAGTGAATGTTGAAATTTAATATTCATGATTTTATTTCACAAATATGGATGTTTTTAGACAAATTATTTCGTCTATTACAACATGCGAATTTTTTAAAACAAAGATCTGATTTGCTTTTTTTTTTTCCCTCTTCTGTCCCCATATTATGCCTCAGTACATTATTCAAGAAGTGGATTATTCTTGCAAATTTACTCTCTAAAATAATGCTTCTTAATGTAAATCAACTACATTTATTCCATTATATAATCAATTCTATTTCACAAGACATTGTTGCTGAAGAGTTACCCAAAATTTATTAGGAATAGAAGCAAAATTAATAAAATAGAAAAACAAATCAAAAGCTGAATACAGACTGTCACCGGTGATATCATAACAGATATCCTAGGTGAAAACAGTAAATAAGAAATTAGTCATGAGAGAGGAAGTGGTTATCGAAATTAAAAAATTGGTAGTACAAGACTTAACAACCCAAGACGTAAATTCAAATCCCAGATATGCCACTTACTAACAAGTTTATCAGGTAACTCACTTTCTGTAATTCTTCATTCTCATATCTTTAAACTATGATAATGTCTATCTTCCATAGTTATTGTCAGTATTAAATGAAATTGCATGCAAATACATTTTTAAGATATAGAATGTTATATAAATGAAAGGTGTAATTATTAGAAGTTATTTTTCTATTTCAAATTAAACCGGCTTAAATTGATTGCTTAGTGTTGTCATCCCAAGTACTCAGTCACTGCAATGGGAGGCAGATGTGTTGGCTGGACTATGCTTGTGTCGACAGGAAACTGAGGAATAAAGAGGAGCCTGCCTAACTGAGCACTCCAATTATACTCCCTTTTAAACAATAGGTCCAGAGGTTTCCCAAGATTCTCTCCTTATTTTCCAATCAGCACACCTAAAACTCTCCAGTATTACATTAGTCATCTCCTTTATGTTTTTGATTGGGGTTTCCTTCTGTTGAGGGGATTTGCTGATCCATTATTGACCACTTCTGTAGCAATTTCTTTGTTGCAGGCATTATTTTAAGTGATAGGATAAGACATTGAACAATACTAGAAATTTTTCATGGTGATTATATTCAATACATAATAAGAAGTGAGAAGCTAGACAAAATTCATCAATAAAAAAAGGCAAAGTGATGTGATAGCAGTTATGGCTGGCAGTTTAACAATGGTTAGGAGATAGCGTTTGGGAATCTGTCTTGTAGAGTACCGCAATTCAATTGCTGGCTAGGTTTATCACTTGGAGAACTGACATAACTGCTCTGATCTTCAACTTACCTAATGTAAAATGGAGACACGAATATTAACTATTTCAAAGGGCTATTGAGAGGATTAAATTAAATGTTATATACAGCTTATATAACAGAGTCTGGAACATACTTTTTAAATAATCAGTGCAGGCCTTCCCAACAAATAGTTAAGGTAAGAGCTAGATGACAAGAAGGACATGGCTTTGAGAAGGTCTGAGCGGGACATTTAGGGCAGAAGGAATTTCTCATACAAAGACTCTGATTTAGAAACCAAGTTTGAGTTAGGAAAAATAAAAAGGCCATTAGTATCTGAAGCATAGTGAGCAAGTGGTTGAGTAGGAGGATGCTAGATCTTATAAGCTCTTGATGGAGTTTGGATTTATTCTGAGTTTGATGGGTTATCTTCAGAGGGATTTAATTCAGGGAGTGAAATGATATATTGAGCATAAAAGACTATTGTAGTGTCCAGTCATGATATGATAATGGCTTAAAGTAGAATGACAGCTGCCATGATAGAGGAAAGCAGGCAGATTCCAGAGCAGAAAGGAAGGTGTCAAAAATAGAGAATAAGAAAGAGTTGTGAACTACCCTGACCCAATTACCTGCAACATACATATCTATCAAAATATCAAATTGTACCCCATAAATATGTACATGGCATGTTAACTCAGTTGATTAGAGTGTGGTGTTGTAACACCAAAGGTTCAGATCTCTACAATGGCCAGCTGACAAAAATAAACCAAACCAAACCAAAACAAAAAACCCACCAGCCACCAAAATAAATACATACATGAATAAACTAAGTGAAAGCATTTTTTTAAAAAGTACAAGTACAATGTGTCTAAATAAATAAATAAATTTAGATAAGTAAATAAATAAAAGACTCATAAGTGAAAAAAGAAAACTGTAAAACATGGTGTCCCAACAGCCAAAAGAAGAATGTATTTCAAGAAGGGAGTATTCAATTTTGTCAAATGTTGCTGAGAAATTCGGTAAAATGAAGACAGGAAAGTGATCATTCCTCACTTGATGATGGTCACTAACTACTTTGGGCAAAATATTCTTAGACAATGCTATCAATAAAAGATTGGGAAAAAGAATGGGAAAAAATGAAGTAAAAAGCAATTATAGACAACTATTCTATGAAGCTGTGGTGTGAAAGAACCAGTACTAAGTGGAGGGGATTGTAGATTCAAAGCACTTTTGTTTTTGTTTTTTGGTTGGATTGGTATTATTATTGATTTAGTATGGGAAATACTAGATCATCAGCTTTTATTTTCTAAAATTATTTGTAATTTCTGGTCAGCAAATACACGTATCAACAACTTCTACCCATCTACATACCTCTAGCTTGTTGTTTTCCAGGTTGTTTTGAGTTTGAACCTTTTAAATACTTAAACATTTTCTTTGATTTTCAGAAGTTGGGGGCAGGAAGAAGATGCAAGCACTTGTGTTCACCGTCTTGCCTTACTCCTATATCTGTAATTGCCAAAACACCAAAATTAAGGTGTCAGTGGTAGCCAGAGACCAGCTTATCTCAATAGTGTTAACTAGAAAAGCTAAAGGCCAGCTCAAAAGATTGCAAAGGTTACTTTGCACCTATTACTTTGGTTTGTGTTGATTCCAACTATTTTGCAAAGTATTGGTTTAAATGTTGATTTTCTATTAATCTACACTTTGCATGTTTCAATAATTCAGTAATACAGATCACTCTGCCTTAAAGTATTTTGAATACTTTAATATCATATTGTCCCTTCAATCTACCTACTCTCCAGTTTTCCAGTGCTCAGAAATTTGCTTCCACTGAGCACTTTGCACCTGACATGGTGTTTCAATAGTGCATCTTATTCCTAAAGTGACACACTAAGAAGGTAACAACATCACTTAGAAATACTCCTTTTCAAAATATTTAACATGAGTCTAATCATGAGGAAATAATCAGACAAATTCAAACTGAGAGTCATTCAGCAAAACAACTCAACAGGGCTCTACAGACAAATAGAAGGCTGATCTATTGTACCGGGCTGAAAGAGAATAAACAGAGGTGACAATGAGAGGCAATATGTAATTGCTGATTAGAACTTGGATTTTTTAAAAATAGCTAAAGAGGACAGCACTCAGACAACTGTCGATATTTGAATATGGACTGTATATTAGATAACAATATTATATCAATGGTAAATTTCCTGAGCATGATAATTAAATTGCAGTCATAAGGAGAATGCTCATGTTTTCGGGAGCCAAATGTTGAGCTATTTATGTGAGTTATTTTCTCTTTCTACAACTTATTCATAAGTGTTTCAGAAGGGGCTAATATTGCAGTCATAAGGAGAATGCTCATGTTTTTGGGAGCCAAATGTTGAACTATTTATGTGAGTTATTTTCTCTTTCTACAACTTATTCATAAGTGTTTCAGAAGGGGCTAATGGGCAGAAAAAGAGAGAAGAAATAAAACTAACAAAAGGGGCAAAATTTTACTTTTGGTGCATCTAGGTAAGACATACAGGCATGCAGGTATTCGCAACTCAATTTTTGAAACTTTTCCAAGGCATAGAAAATTTTCTAAACAATGACTCTAAATAAAATATGAATAATAAATATGTAAGTAAACCACTATTATGCTACTCTTCATGTATAGAAATTTAATCTACACACAAATACTTATAGTGTTCACTGTCTAATAATATGATAGCTCAGTTTTGCTTAAAGGATTCCAAAATCCCTGTGGGCAAGAAACAAGTTATCTTTATCAAAACACTTTGTTCTAGGGAAAAAAACATTGCGCAAAAGTGAGACTCAATAAATATTCGTTAATACAAAAACAACAAAAATGCTGAAAGTATTAATGAAGATGTTAAAGAAAAACATTTAAACTCTATGATGGAAAAGGTATAGCTTATGTACATTTTTGAAGTTTCAGAAACTATACCTTAGACCAAACTGATCAGTAAAGGACATCACCCAGAAATAAAACAATAATCCTAAACTTAGAAATAAAACCATTGATAAGCAATCGTGCCACTTATTACCAGGCTGCCATTAAAATCATTGTTCAACAAACAACTAGGAACAAATTCTTGACTTAGAAATTAGTATCATAGCAAATATATTAATACAAACCATCAAAATCCAAATACTTTTCTTAAGTTAAATTCATCATTTTAGCCCCTGAAAGAATGAACTATTTCATTTTGTACAGGATACAAGAATCCACAAAATATCTAATGACAAGCCTTTCCTTTGTCAGTAAATAAACTCCTAAGGATTTTAAAGGGTTCGAAGGATTAGGCATCATCAGTTTGTAATTTTTCTCTTTCACTGCTTTGAAAGGACTGTTTGTAGAAGACTATTTTATAGACTTTATAAAGAATCCTTTCTAGTATCTCTCTCAAAGAAACCTGCATTGTGTGGGAAGGTTAGGAGAAGATCAGAACCAATCAGTAGCATTGGTTTTAATACCTATCATCCTTGCCTACATTTACTTTTAAGGTTCTAAAAAATAATCAAAATAAAAAATTTATTCTTCTGCTTTCAATAGGCAATTTTGCTGTGATTCTCCCTTTAATGTCACAACATGAAAAGTAATGTGGAATTAAGCAGAGTGTTCCATTCATTCATAGTAGAAAAATAAAGGTATGAAATATACAGTGACCATCTGTGTGGAATCACAGATTTTTTTTTTTTTTGGTTTTGTTTGGCTAAGTTTCATAGAAATTTTTGATATTTTCTGAAGAGTATTTCACCTTCTCTCAATACCATTCCCCATCTGATTTCATCTCCACTTATCATTCCAACCAGTAAGTAAATATTGAATGGAAAAAAATGTCATGATTCCCTATCACCAAAGGAAAATTAGAAAATACACTGTTGTCTAAAATGAAGAAATAGCTTTAAATCTTGTAAAATAGATTCTTTTGGCATATTGCTTTAATTTGAGCAAGCTATTGTTACTTTTCTTGAGCAACTCTATCTTTTAGAATTTATGTGTTAGATATGCTGCATTAGAGTACACTGTATTTTAACCTCTTGCTAAGATCAGGCTTAACTCAAGATGTAAAAATGGAGGTGGGAAAACAATAATTGATGCTATGCTTAAATATGCTATTTTTAAAAACTGGATTAGAAAAACAGCATACAAGCAAACCTTTGTTTAAAATATATTTCCCCAACAAAAATATTTAAGATGATCCAATGTTAATACTCAAGACAGGACTGAAAAGCTCTCCTGGCAGCTTATGTTATCTTGTTTAAAATTCTCAAGAACATACAATAAAATTCTCCCATTCTAGAATTCTTTCACATATTTAGAATGTTAAAAATAATTATTTTTAATTTATCTGGACTTCCTATTTTTATTCCATGTATACTCTAGCTATCAGTACTTTTTAAAAACTGCAGCCTTAACCTTCACACTGAGATTAATTTTACTCTTTTTAGAAGCCTCTAACCTTATGGCTCCTATAATATCTTAACCCATTTCTTCTAATATTTAAATAAACATTATTTAAAATAATGTTTATTTTGGTTTTGATTGATGCTTTTTGAGCAACTGAACTAACCTCAGGAAATAACTCGACAAGAGATAACTTGATAACTTTTTCATAATGCAGATATTTTCGCCATTGCTGAAAAAGTTGTCTGTCTATGCTACTAAAACCCATTTACTTATGCCTGCTATTTCTTCTTACTCTTTGAATATCAGAAATGCTTTACATTATGCATATTTAGGCTTATCTGTAACAGGAGTCATCAGGATGGGAATAGAAATTTCAATTACCCAACTGCAGTTAAATAAATCATATGCACAAAAATACACACATAATCAGTGTATTCTTACACTATACACCTGAGTGCTTAGTATATTTTGACTTATCTTTAGAATATGTCTTTAAATGGGATTACAGTCTTATTTCCTAAAAACTAAGCAAGAAATCTATCTGAACACATTTCTTAGATGTGATCTACACAAGTCTTCAAATCCAGCTTATAACTAAATTTATATCTCCAACATAAACCTTGAAATGAAGTGGAAACTCATTAAATAACTTTTTGATTACCAATCTGTTTATATCTTGCTTTACTCAGTTTTTGACATATAAACATCTTTCTTGAAGAGCTTGATCCCAAATCCACATCCACACACACACGCACACACTCTGCCACTGCTAAAGAAGATTTAAATGTAAGCACACTATCACTCTTCTGTTGTCCTGGAGAGACTCCACATAGCATTTCAACTGTGTATTCAGATTTTGAATATCTTTATAACACTACTATGGAAGTTCCCAAACTGCCTTCACATCTGTGAAAATGAATGGTCCAATCATCACACAATGGGCTATGAAGAAAGTGCAAGCCTTTTATTCTTATGGATCCCTTTATAGTATTTGATGTTATTGGAGCAGGGACTGCTTAGGGCAAGGGAAACCTGGCCGAGGTTAGAGCCAGCCATTTTATTCATTTCCCTTTATGTTTATTGACATACCACTTTCAGTAATAAAATCTTTATTCTATGGTTTGGCACTCAAAGTCATGAAATTAAAATGACTATAAGAAAAACATATCACAAGCTGTTTATCTGTGTGAAACACATGATTTAGTTAAGTGTTTAAACCAAGGAAAGTAACAAAAACAGTACAATTTATAATTATTGTTGACTTAATTCTGGGTTTGGTATTTACTGAGAAATTTTTCACTAATGCAGTTAAAATACATGTAAATTCAATGTAGATGAGGAACTATTGACAGAGAGTTAATTGCAAGGAATCTATACTGAAATAGCATACACCAGAAATAGACCCATACAAATATAATTGACTAACCTTAGAAAAGAAAAAAGGCAATTCAATGGAGAAAGGATAGTAATTTTAAAAAATAATTCTGAAACAACTAGACGTTCATAGGCAAAAAAAAAAAAAAAAAGAAAAAGAAAAAGAATCTAGATACAGACCTTACATCTTTCACAAAAATTAACTCAAAACATATTATAGATTTAAATGTAAAATAGAAAGCTATAAAATGTCTAGAAGACAACATATGAAAAATCTAGGTGACCTGGGTTTGGTGATGAATTTTTACATACACCACCATAAGCATGATTCACAAAAAAAATTGGTAAGTTGGACTTTAATAAAATAAAAAAGTTTTTCTCTGAAAAATATATAGTTAAGAGTATCAAAAGACAAGCCAAAAACTGGGAGAAAGTAGTTGCAAAAGATATCAGATGATAAAGGTCCTATATCCAAAATAAACAAAGAACACTTAAAACTCAACAATAACAACAACATAAAACAATTAAAAAGTGGGCAAAAGATTTGAACAGCCACCTTACCAAAAAAGATATGCAGAGTGGTAGCAGCAGAAATGGTGGTGTAGGTAACTCTGTAGGTAGTTCCCCCCACCCCAGAAACACCTAAAAGTCAAGCAGAACTGTCAAAATCAACATTGTCAGAACTCTAGAAAATGGTCAAAGGTTTACAGAAACCAAGTGAATGCTGAAACAAGAAAAAGACAACTTCAAAAGTAAGAAACCTTTGCAGCAATTTTACTCTTTCCCCTCTCCAATTTGGCAGTGAGATTAAAGATGGCAGCCCACAGCCCAGATGTGGGACCCTGTTTCCTAGTTTTAGAGACAGCAGAACAGAACTTGTTTTGTTTTTCCTAATTCAGAATTTACTCATGACAGACTTACTCATCATTCCTCAAACACTGTTAAGGCAAATGAATAACTTGCTGCCACCTGGAACAGAAGATTACAGTTGAAGCAAACAAAGGTGTATCAAATGCCTGGGAGAAAACCTGAGGAGAGAGTTTATTTGGGAAATTAGGGCATACATAAAAAAGGGCAGAGTTATTTGGAAAGCCATGCACAGGTGCATGTCCAGGGAAGAATACATACTCTCTCATGACAGACTTACTCATCATTCCTCAAACACTGTTAAGGCAAATGAATAACTTGCTGCCACCTGGAACAGAAGATTACAGTCGAAGCAAACAAAGGTGTATCAAATGCCTGGGAGGAAACCTGAGGAGAGAGTTTATTTGGGAAATTAGGGCATACATACAAAAGGGCAGAGTTATTTGGAAAGCCATGCACAGGTGCATGTCCAGGGAAGAATACATACTCAGAAAAGACCTGAGAAGACCCTAAATTTTCACCTCTGGCTGATCAGTAGTCACAGTACAAGTAAGAAGTGAAGGCTAAGGTAGAGTTGTGAACAAGCCCTTTCTATCAGAGACAACAGAGATGGCACCATCACTGCTTTCATCCCTAATGAAGCAAAAAGAGAAAGAATTGACTGAGGAAAAATGACACAGATAAATTTACATCAAACTTTTGATGGCTACATGTGGGCTAACATGATGCCTTAGAATCCCAAAGAGCTCAACCACAGAGCAAGTTGTACTCACCTGCCCACTCTTTTCATAGACCTACAGCAAGTTCAAGAGTTATATGCCAAAGACTGGATATCCTCCATGTGGTGTATGGGGATTTCCTCTAAGACAAAGCAACACCTGAAGAAGAATGGAGTCAAAATAGGCAAAAGAGCTGAGAAAAATTCCTAAGAGGTAATCTGTGCCTTTACCAAGGGTAAGCCAACAGCTGCTGATGGCTGGGATCACACGTACATAAATACATAGACTTTAAAAGACTACTGACCATTTAATAAAAAATAATAACAATAAATTGTGAGGTTTTTGCACATGGAGGAGTATAATGTATGACAGGAGCAAAAAGGGAGGAAAGAGTAAATGACACGATGCTATTGAAAGGTTTATACATTTGCCGTGAAGTCACATGGTATTATTTCAGCTAGACTATGATGTTAGATAACATAAACTTCATAATAACCGCTAAAATGTAAAACAAAGAAATATAGTTAATAAATCAATACAGGAGATAAAAGGAAATGGTAAAAAATGTTTAACTTACTGAAAAGAAGTCAGGAAAGGAGAAACAGAAACAAAGGACAGGTAGAACAACAGTGAAACAAATTCTAAGACTTAAATATAAACATATCAATAATGACATTAAATGTAAATGGATCAAACATTCCAATTAAAGTCAGAGATAGACTGTGTGGGGGGAGAAAAAAAAGACTCACCTATAGGCTTCATACAAGAAATACTGTAGACCCCTGGTTTCAATTCTGAGATGGAAAGAACCACTCCCATTTTGACAAGGAAATCTGGAAAAAATGAAAATCAGTGGCTTTTCTTGGATTCATAAGAGAACTGAGATCACATGCTTCAATCTGGAGCAACAGACACATCTAGACAGATACTGCTGTAATCTGCTTATAATAAGCAGAAGCCACCAGAGTCATAAAGTGGTAGGAACTCTTACTGGGAATTTTAATGAACTGCTGGATGCTGATTATAGACCAGCTGGTGGGTGAGCAACTCCTAGGGGCCCCAAACTTGGGGTGAGGTAGGGGGCACACTTTCTTGGATTTTTTTCATCAGGATTTGCACTAACTTCTTACAGTGAGGATCCAAGAGAGATCCCTTTGACAGCTCTGGCAGTGAAGGGCAAGATTAGCCATTGCACAGTACACTTGGATTCTTCCCCCGTAACAAAGACCTAATCTTCAGGGGAAAGGATTTGGCTGGAGGGAAAATTTGAAACCTTATGATGGGAATTCCTCCTCCCTCCTCCAGCCTCTAGACTTCCTGTGTCCGCTAAGAGGGTTAGGAAAACATAGTCAACCTAGTTCAAGGCTTCAAGGAAATAGATGGGAAACCTGCAGATAAGTCAAAAGTGGGGGCAGGGGGGAAAAACTCATGCTAATTGAGAAACCTGTGTGAAGGTCATACCCTTGAGACATGGCCCAATAAAGAGTAGATTAGTGAGAAGATTATAGAATGTTTCCTCTACCTCACATCTAACCACCACAGCAGCAGGGCTGCAGTGTAATAATAATGCATTACAGCTCAAAGAGTTGCAAGACACAGACTTTCTCTGAGGAGGAGTACATAGGAAAGCCCAAACACAACAGGGGGAGAAAACCCAATAACACTGGGGGAATTAAAAGTTCCTATTAGTGTATCAAACACTAAACACAGCCTAATTCCTAGTCCAACTAACATAAATCCTCATATTGAAGGGCTGTTCACCTCAGTTCCTATCACCTAATGCAACATATCTGGCATTCAAGAAAATTTACAAGTCATGACAGAAGGCAAGTAAAAACACACTCTGAAGAAAGGAAACAATCACCAGAACCACACTCACATAAGAAACAGATGTTGGGATTATCAGACAGAGAATTTAAAATAACTATGATTAATACGTTAAGGTTGTAACTGCACAAGTATATAACAGAAAAGAACAGATGGGTAATGTGAGCAGGGATATAAAAACTCCAAGAAAGAATCAAGAGAAAATGCTAGGGGAATAAAATCAAAAAACAAAAAAAGAATTAAGTATGCCTTCTACAAACTCATCAAAAACAGTACATGGCCAAGGAAAGAATCAGCACACTTGAAGATAGAACAATAGAAACTACCCCAACTGAAATACAAAGGAAAAAGAAAAAAGAATGGAAAAATAATAGAATATATAAAAACTGTGAGATAGTATCAAAAGGTGTAACATGTATATATGCCATGAAGAGAAGAGAAAACAGAGCAGAATAAATATTTAAGGCAACAATGCACAAGAACTTTCTAAATTAGTAAGAAAACAAATCACAGATTCAGGAAACTAGAAAACATTAAGCAGGGCAAATAGCACCTTCCCCTAACTCCCCCCCAAAAAACCCTCAAAAAACAAACACACACATGAGCATACACACACACATACGGAGGCATATAGTCAGTATCAAAAGGTTTAACATGTATATATGCCATGAAGAGAAGAGAAAACAGAGCAGAATAAATATTTAAGGCAACAATGCACAAGAACTTTCTAAATTGGTAAGAAAACAAATCACAGATTCAGGAAACTAGAAAACATTAAGCAGGGCAAATAGCACCTTCCCCTAACTCCCCCCCCAAAAACCCTCAAAAAACAAACACACACATGAGCATACACACACACATACGGAGGCATATAGTAAACTGTCAAACTACAGAAAACACTTTAGATATGTAGACAGACAGATTGGATGTAAAAGGGCAAATTTATATATACATCTATGTGTATATATACCATAAACACAGTAAGCATATGAAAGTTAATGTGTCTATAGTATTATCAGGCAAAATGATCTCAAATTCAAAGAGTATCACCAGAGAAAAAGAGACAGTTCATAGTAATAAAAAGGCCAATTCATTAGAAAGACAAATTAATGTATCTATACCTAAAACAAAGTATACATACCTATTATCAGATTCAAATTCATGAAGCAAAAATTGAAGAATGAAAGGGAGAAATAGACAAATCCATAATCATTTTGGAAGTTTTAACATTCTCCTTTCAGTAATTGATAGAACAATAAAACAAATGCCATTAAAGTGCTGGCTGGTTAGCTCACTTTGTAGACTGTAGTGCTGATAATACCAAGGTCAATGATCTGGATGCCTGCACTGGCCAGCCACCCAAAAAAAAAAAAAAAAAATGTTGTTAAGGATAAGAAATATTTGAAAAATACTATCAACATCTTGGATCTAATTGATATTTATAGAAAACCACACCCATCAGCACAGAATATACATTTTTTTAAGTGCACATATATCACATGGTTAGCCATAAAACACACCTCAATAAATTTCAAAGTATTGAAACATACAAAGTTTTGATTTTTGACAACAATGGTATAAAGTTAAATTTCTAATTAAATTAGAGACCAATAAGAATAAAATATTAAGAAAATCCCTAAATATTTGGAAATTAAGAACTCTTCTCTGAATAACTCAGAGATCAAAGAAGAAAGCACATGGGAAATTGCAAAATATTTTTAATTGAATGATAATCAAATACAACATAAAATTAGTGGGATAGATACAGGTAATGCTATAATAAAGAGAAAGACTCCATTTTTGATGTTTGACTACTGAGTTTACAATCCTATCCTCCCCCTTCCTCTTTTTTCCCACATCTGAGCAAATACGTTAAGAAAGTGCCCATGCATACTCCTTAGCACCGAGAAATATACGAATCACCCGAGCTCAGGCCCACTTGCACAAGAATAAAATCTTTCTAGGCCCCCAAACCAAACCCACTTTCTCTGCTTTATAAATACGTTAAGAAAGTGCCCATGCATACTTCTTAGCACCGAGAAATATACAAATCACCCGAGCTCAGCCCCACTTGCACAAGAATAAAATCTTTCTAGGCCCCCAAACCAAACCCACTTTCTCTGCTTTACTCGTTACCTAAACTGACTTAAGCCTGTCCTACTTTAACCAGAAAATCCCACTATGTGCATAAAAGACCCTTTTACAGCATGTTGGTGCATGTGATATTATCAGTCTCAACATCTGACCCAGTTTTGGTGTAGAGAGTTAATCTTACTTTTGGCAGTAAACCACAAACACACAAAAAAACCATATAGAGAAAAATATGTAGCTAAATATATAGGTATATGGCTATATTTGAAAATAAAAATATCTGTCAATATTCTAAGCTTCCATCTTAAGAAGTTAAAAATGGCAATCCCAAAATAGTTAGAAAAAGGGAAATGATAAAATAACAGTAAAAATCAATAAAATAGAAATGCAAAATATTAATGCCAAAAGTTGTTTTCTTGAAAATTGAAGAAAATTGATAAACACATAAGAGGACTGATTAATAACAATAAAAAAGAAGATGTGTGGGTGTGTATGTGTGTGTGTGCATGCTGTGAATTGAATGTCCCCCAAAACTCATTGAATCTTAATTCACACTGTAACAGTAATGAGAGTAGGAAATTCTATTATGTTAATTGAAAGATGTGGCCTTCAAGAGGTGATTAGATTGTAAGGACTGTGTCCTCATGAATGGATTGATCCATTCATGGAGTAGTGCACATGGTTCTGATGGCTTTAAAAGGACAGCAACCGAGAAGCTTAGTTCTTTCTCTTGCTCAGCCACTCTTGCCATGTGACACCCTGCTACACTATAGAGTCACCACCAGAAAAAGACTCTCACCAAATGTGTTCCCAGAACTTTGAAATTACCAGTCTCCAGAACTGTAAGAAATAAATTTATTTCTTTATACATTACCTGATTTCAGGTATTCTACTCTAAGTAACAGAAATGTACTAATATGGTGTGTGTGTGAGAGAGAGAGAGAGAAAGAGAGAGAGAGAGAAACTCTCAAAATAAGGATATTGGGAATATTAACAAAGATTCTACAGATATCAAAGGGAGTATTGTGGATAAATGAATGCTAATAATTTAGCAATTTAGATGAAATAAACAAGCTTTTTGAAAATCATAATATGAGATGTATGCACAAAGAAATAGAACATGTAAATAATTATATATCTGGAACCCTCATACTTTGCTGTTAGGAACATGAAATGGTACAATTTTGAAAACTGTCAATTTCTTATGAAGTTAAACCATCAAATTTACCCTACGACTCATTGATTTCACTCTTATGTATTTATCAAAGAGGAATAAAAAAATATGTTCACAAGACTTCAAGAATGCTTGTAATAGTTTAATTGGAATAGTCAAAGAGTGGGAAAAATTTTTTTTCATGAGCAACAGGGTAGAGATAAAAATTCTATATATTTATAAAATGTAATAATATTTAATAATAAACAATGATCCATTGATAATGAAACAAAATGAATGAATTCAAAAACTATTATGCAGAGTGAAAGAAACAAGACATATATTCTGTATGGAGTCCAAGATAGAAATCAGAAAGTGATTACCAAGTTGGGGCAAGGGTAGAGCTGTGGGTGGGGATTGAATTGAAAGAGGCACTAGGGTAATTTCCTGTATAGATGGAAATGTTCTATATTTTGATTTGATGGTGGTTACATAGTTATGAACGATTGTCAAAATTCATCAAACTAAACACTTAAGATAGTTTATTGATTGATTGATTGATTGATTATATTTGCTCTTTCATGTAATTTTTCTAGTGCGTCTATCCACACTATTTTTACTCCCATTTAACAGAAAATTGTCTTAGAAATTAAATAACTTGTCCAAAATCACATGGCTAATAAATGTCAGGGCTAGCACTCAGGAATGTCAGCCTCCACTTCCCCGTGTTTAATTCCTGTGCTATAGTACTGTCTGAATTCAGTTAAATTCTTAATCTTGGAGGGTGATATAAGAGAGGAGCTCATTCAGAGGCAGAGGAGTATAAGAATGTGTTTCCTAGAGCCAGATTGCCTGGGTACAAGTTTAGCTTCATGACCTTGAGCAAGTTGCCTAATCTCTTGCTGCCTCAATCTTCTAATCTACAAAATTGGGATAGTAATGTCATAGTGTTGTTGAGAAGAATAAATGAATTAATACATGCAAAGCAATAAGAACTGTGCCTAGCACACTGTAAAGACCATATAAATATTGGTTATTTTAATATATTGGCATAAAACTGAAAGACAACTTGATTAAAAGAGTGGTCATTTGATTTGAGTAGCTTTATTTCTGAAAACATCTCTCCGAATCTCATTGTTGTTTTTTCTTTTTGTGTGAGGAGTTACAAGATTCAATTTTAAACATGTTTCTCTGTGGAATTCTCAGGACTTGCAAAGTTCCAGTGACATATCATGAGATTTTTATATCAACCTCCACTTCCTGTCCAATTCTGTCTTTTCTCTACCACAATGCTCTTCTCTGTTTTATTCATAGCCATACTAGTGTACATATTTAGAGAGCACAATTTTTTATCCCGTTTCTGCAATTTACTAATCTCATGACCTTGAACAAATTGCTCCTACTTCATGGTGTCACAATTTCATTATCTGTGAAATGGGGACCATGCTTCACTAGTGTACATATTTAGAGAGCACAATTTTTTATCCCGTTTCTGCAATTTACTAATCACATGACTTTAACAAATTGCTCCTACTTCATGGTGTCACAATTTCATTATCTGTGAAATGGGGACCATGCTTTTGATTCAGCTCACTAAGTTGTTGTGAGCATTGCCTAATTAATGAAGTAAAAGTGCTTCAAAAAGCAGAGTGCCTCATGCATTTCTCAGACTTCACAAGAAGGCTGCTTTATAGTCAGTAAAAAGCAATGTGTTTGCGACTGGCTGTCTCTGAAGTCTCTGCAGCCTTTCCTGAAAATATTCATGTATGTGTGTCCCATTTCCCTCTCTCATTCTTTCCCTCAAATTAATTAATGTACCAGAAAAACTTCAGAGACTTATTTTTCTTCTTTGTAAAGACATTAGAACACAAAAATAAACCATGCCAAAATGACAGTATATTTTAATTTTGTATCTTATAAGCAATATAAAAAAATTAGAGAAAAGACACATGTAAAATATAGTTCTCAGATATCTAATTATGAATTTATCTAATTTTGGTAGTTCATGAGGATAAGAATTCTGTTTTTTTGTTTTGTTTTGGTGGGTCATACCTATTTTCCATTAGTAATGGTGGTGGTGGGTTTGTGCAGTCATTCATCACATTCTTTGGCTTGCTGCCCCATGAACATTATGGTTTCCACCAGGTATCTTGATGAAAGACATAACTATGGACCAGAACAATGTTACCCAAATTACTTCCCTTGGAACATTACTGTCTCAAAAGATGTAAAAATTAATGACAAGATCAAGTAGGTCGATGTGATATATCCCCTTCTTGGATGGTCACAATGCACATTACAATATTCAAAGATCATTTATTAAGTCACGGAATTTTTATCAAATTCCTATATATCAAGGAATTTTCTAGATTCTGCTAGATTCTGGAGACACAGAAGTAAATAAACTAGAAATGTCTACTTCTAGAAAGCTTATACTCTAATGTGTACAGGAAACTCCTAATACACAAAAAGAAACCTAATTTGATTTGGGTTGACCTAGAATACACTAAACTCCTATAAACTGTCATCGAAGATAAATTAAAATATCTTGAGTATTCTGGTGTTATTTGGGAGAGAATTTTGAAAACAGCTATAAAAAAACTAGCTCTTTTGAATCTTTTATCTCATTAATATTTGCCTGCACTATATCATAAATAAAAATCATGCCTGACATATACTCAGCCTGTATAGATTGCCTAACACACACTCTATTTGGAAATTACACATTACGTTTCTGAATTTTGAGTTATCACATGACCTCCCAAAGGATCTCAGGTTGTTGCATTTAAGATTAATGAGGCATTGGATAGCTATTAAGAGGCTATTCAAGAATATGCATTTAATTAAAATGAATTATGTATATGAGATAATACCATTCAACCTTTTTAATTTAGAGAGATAAATCATGGCTATTTCACTCCTGAGAAGGGTCCTAACATTGGCAAATTGAATATTGATGTTACAGTGCCCAAATAATTAATGCTGGTCAGATTCATCCATAATGGGTATATCCTGAGACTTTGCCTACAAAGAAAATTAAATATCTCTTTTTTTAGTAGACTATGTGTATGCACTTGCGCATGTAATGAGTTACAAAGAATAGTGCAATGGCATTTATACATAATCCCTGGATACAAAGCAAATGATAACATCAATTCTCAAGAAAATACTTACCAGCCACAGCTTTAACTTCTTCATCAGCATTAGTGACTCAGTTTGAATATTTCCCTTAAACACAAACACTATTTATATGCAACACACTCACTATTTATTGACTTAGTAATGCTTCCAGTGCCATTTTTTCTACCCAAGGGAAATGATGCCAATATTTTAATTCTACCAATTTGCATTCAGAACAGTGTCATACACCCAAAGGGTACCTGAATACTCTGATAAACAGAAATTATCTGCTTTTCTTCTATGCCTCATAGTGCTTCATACCAGTAGGTGTTTTACCTAGGTATAATGAGTTTGGTTGAGCTAACACTTACTGAGTGATTAATATGTTTTAAATACTTTACTTGGACTAAGTTATTAAATCTTCACAATGATCATACTAGTTAGGTACTACTATTATCCTACATTTATAATATAAATGTAGGAAACAGAAACTTAAGAAGTTAAATAATTTGCCCAAGATCATGAAAGTGATATATGATAAAAGCTGGATTCAAACTCTGATTCCCAAAACTGCTGCGGTTTTGCTATATTGGTGAGTGTACAATATCTCAGTGTTATGAAATCTAAGGAACTCAGAGTCCACCTCTTTTGTTGGCTTCTCATGCTTAGTAAAGTTGGTAATCTTATAATCACCAATAGCAGATCCATTCTGAATGACATTTTTTAGTTTTGTGTTTTCTAAGATCTAATTACTTCAAAGAACAGATTCTTTGTTTATCACAGTTAAGGCTTATAATCACCAATAGCAGATCCATTCTGAATGACATTTTTTATTTTTGTGTTTTCTAAGATCTAATTACTTCAAAGAACAGATTCTTTGTTTATCACAGTTAAGGAAATATACCTAAACCTCTTGAAATATATGTATACACATATGTTTAGTGACACAGAAAGTAGAAACTTAAATATGAAGAAAGAAGTGAAACTTCATACAGTCTTTGAGGCCTTTATAGACTTAGAATATTTTCCTAACCAAAAAAATAGAGAGAAAATAATATTTAATTAGAAGTTTCCTTTTAGAAATAGAACGAATCTATTAGTTACCCAGAGGGAAGTAGTGAAATGTCAAGACTAATGTGATTACAGTTTCCTGAAAACATTTCATTTGTTTTTCAATCACAGCCATCACAACTGCAGCCATCTGACTACAAGCATAACAATAACCTTAAAAGGCTTATATCACATGGTTTATGCTGTACTTTCACCAAGAGCTTCACAGCAGTTTAATCAATAAAGCAGTGCAAGCTGTGAACCATTATAATAAAACACCTTAAGAATGATCCACAATTAAAAGGTAGAGAAAAAACCCTCAATTTAAATAAACCAATCTGCCACTCAGTTTGATAAAGTTTAGTAGGATTGTTCTGACATTCTCATGGCATCTATCAACAGAAAGATCTCTAGCCTTGAATCTAAATTAACTCTTCAGGTTGTAGAAGGGTAAAGAATTATAAGAGTTCAATTATACACAATGGAGTATTACTTGTATCCTAACAACCAACGTTTTATCGAAATTTCACATTGAGGTTTACCCCACAAAGAAATGTCTATATCAATTTTAACAAGTGGTTTGAAATATATTTCTGAAATATGGCAGCTCTTCTTTTGAACATATCACAATGGATAAAGCATGCTTACAATTCATTTAACAATATATAATGATGATCGCTAATTTGCTAGACAATAGGGATTAACAGCAAATAAGACATGCTCACCACTCTCTCAGCCTTGAATTTTTATGATGTTCTGTTTTATACTAAACTTGAAGAATGAGTTAGTGAGAAGGGAGGGTGGTGGACGGGCATATATACAGGTTAGTTCAGACAAAGGGAATAACTTGTGCAGAACATGAGTGCCTAAAACAATCTTACCTTTTAGAATTGGCAAGCAGTTTGGTGTATGTAGTGGATTGAATTTTGTCCCCTCCAAACTCACTGAAGCTTGAATTGTGTCCTCCAAGTTTTATGTGTTAGAAACTTAGCCCCCACTGTGACTGTTAAGAGGGTGGGAAATCCTATTATGAAAATTGAAAGGTGGAGCCCTGAAGAGGTGACTGGATTCTAGGACCATGCAGTAGTGAATGCTTTAATAATGGTGGTCAGGGGCATGGTTCTAAGGGCTTTAAAAAGAAAGCGCACGAGGAGGTTACTCTCTGCTATCTCTGCTCCACCATTTTACAATATTATATCCTGTGTCACTGAAGTCATCACCAATATCCTCACCAGGTGTGTTCCCTGGACTTTAGACATACCAGCCTCAGAAACGGTAAGCAATAAATTTTGTATTCTTGCAAAGTACTCAGTTCCTTGCATTTTGTTATAAGCAACAGAAATGGATTAATACAGTGTCGAAAGATGCATGTGAGAAAGTAGTGGTACATGAGTCTATATACTAAAAGGTTTTAAATCAGGGAGTAACATGATTTGAATTTACAGGTTGCAACTTAGAAATGATTCTCTGGATCCAGTGACAAGAATAGGAAAAAAGAAGCAAAATCGAAGAATATTATAATATTTCAAAGTATAAGTGATGCAGAGTTAAACTTTTCTCAGTCAACTCTGCTGGTGTGGATAAGCCAGATTCCTTTAAAGAGCTTGATAAAGAAGGTTGGACAGGAGTGTGGGTAGTATTCACAGGATAGGTCTCAAGGTTGCACTTCTACAATTTCTGAGCTTGACACCTCTTCATTAGGTTCGGAAAAGTTAAATGATACCTCCTCTATGGATATACTTCCAAACACTCGTTAGTACTGTATATATTTATACCATTCCTTGAACATCCAGACATTGTCTCTCTCATCTTTATATTCCCTTAGTTTTTGACTGGGATGTAGGGGTGATGGCAGTTCTAGGACCTATGAGTAATATCAAAACTAGAAATTTACTGTAGAAGCAGATGCACTAGAAGATAGTGACATTTTATGAAAATTCCATGAAATTTGGTAGGTAGAGAACATGTTATCTGTAGCAAATGTAGCTATAGCAGTATAAAACCTAGTTGAGATGATCCATCTGGCTATAAGTCCTCAGAGTTAGTTGTAGACTGGTAGTTTAGAGATGACGTGGTTCAAAGAGTAACTTCCTAAACTATTAGGCTAGCTGAAGTTCAGGATCTGTGGAATAAGGCCTAAGGAAATCTGTGAAAGAAGAATACCCGAATGAATAGCAAAGAAGTATACTAAAAAGTACAGAAACAATGCAAAGACTGGAGTGTGTTCATTTATTATTAATCTACAAATAATGAAATATTTTTCTTGCCATGGAGAATATAGGATTGGCAAAAAAGAACATTATAATGGTAACCTTGAGATATGCAGTGGTATATTCAACTAGTCTGTCCTAACCCAGAGGGCAGATATTCTAGTTATAGGGCACTGGGAGTGTCTTAGTCCATTTTGTGATGCTGTGAGGGAAGACCATAAACTATGTAATTTATAACGAACAGAAGTTTATTTCTCACAGTTCTAGAGGCTAGGAGGATCCTGATCAAGGGACCTGCATCTGGTGAGGGCTGTGTTGTTGCATCATCCCATCTTGGAAGACAAAAAGGCAATTGAGGGCTAGAGAGAAGGGGACCAAATTTGCCTTTTTATAACGAATTCACTCCCATGATGACAAACCCACTCCCACCATAAGGCATTAATCCATTGCTGAGGGAAAATATCCTAATCACCTCTCATTAGGCCATAACTCCCAACGTTGTTGCATTGGGAATTAAATTTCCAGCACATGCGTTTTTAGGGGACACATTCAAACTATGGCAGGGTGGTTATGTTGATATAGAGCAATTAAATGCAACTTTAGATTTCATTGGTATTTTAAGTTAGTTGAAGTGGTATCCAGGAAGATCACAAGGCAAAATAATAACAAATAAAGACTTGAGAGAGGCACTTCTCTCACTATGCATACTATTATTCCTGCCAAATGGTGTGGTTAATCACTCTTGGAAGTCTGACTATACCAAAGTGTCTTAGATCATCATAGCTTGAAATGGTTATCACAATGTACTCAAGCCAGAGAATTCTATTCTCAAAAAGTTTTCAGTGTATAAGTCCATTAGTTCTGGCTGCCCATAATATACCTGATAGAAAATCTCAAACTACCAGTTCAAGAACCTCACTTGAGTCTGCCTTACCCACTTTGAACTATGATGGTCCCATAGTTGGATACTAGAACCAGTTAAGTTATATCTCCCTTCCTCAAAAGCATTCTGAATCACCAGCATTTCTTCTTTGTTAACTAGATAAATAACTTTAGGTGGGATAATTTTCTTAGAAAAATAATTTGCAGTAAGATAATCTCTAAATATCTGAAGCCTCCATTATAGGATGACCTTCATCATAATATAGAAGGTATACATTTAAAGGCAGCTAGGATAGACTATATAGGAGCAAAAATTAGTAGAATGTTAAGCTTCCTGAAGATAAGCAAAGGAAGTAGAGGACTGAATAAAGAAAAATTTCTTCCTATGATTTATACAAAGAACTGGGCATGAATTATGTACAATATCTGGAAAATTCAGTATATAGCTATACAACCTCAACTCTCTTGAGTGTCTCCTCTCTTGCACCACTGATATACTCTATGATTTGAAATCAGTCCACCACATGCAAGCTATTAAACACGTACTTTTTCAGTATTACTTATAGGTATTTTCCAGAACATCCTGGACAAACTAGAATAGGGTAATATATGAGGTCAAAGGAATAATAGCCTCTCTGTCATTGAATTAGATGAGATGATGCATTTTAAAACATCTGATAACAATGCTCAACTATGCATAGTAACTACTCAAAATGTTTTGGTTGTTTGCTATGATCTTCATTACCTTATTCTAGATTTTAGTTGTGATTGGGAATGACTTGGAGAGGCAAAGGCCCAGTTGGCTTAAAACAAATTCTTCTCGGTTAATGCTTGAAGAATATGGTTTTAACTACTTACACCCACTGGCTATATTAGGAGATAATTATTCATTAGTCTCTCACGTTTTGCACGTCTTGTCAGCAGCACTGACAGCTCTTGTTTCAGTCTCCTTTTATACATCAAATAACCTCAGAAGACAGAGACAGTGTCTCCTGGTTCAAAGAGATTTATTTGCTGTCCAGCCTAGGAAAGATAATGTCTCTCTCCGGGGAAAATATTAATCAGGTTTGTT
>NW_007734996.1:80297-84457 GCF_000696425.1 Galeopterus variegatus
GTGATCTATGTATTTAAACTATACTTACAATCAAATTAATAAAATGCTAAGAAACATGAATCAGTTGTAGAATCTAAGGACAGTATATTATTAAGATTAGACTCATAAAACTGTTCTCAATGTTGCAATTAAGTTTAGTAACAGAAAATGTACTGACCTTCTAGTGAAATGTCAATAAAGAAATTCAGAAATCTGACTGGAGAAAATTATGGGATAAGTTCCAATAACTTAATAATTCACATAATTTAATAATTACATTCATGTAATTACCAGTAAGATAAAATAACTGCCTGTTTAATTTATATTAATTTATATTGATGACAAATTTGTGCCTTTTAAGAACCAATTATAAATTCTGCTATATTATGTATGCAATAGATGGAAATACCAAAAGGCTAATGATGTTATTAGGAAAAAGTTTCTAAAAATCTTTGAGGCGTGAAGGAATTTTAAGCTGTCTAAGGATCATGTTGCAACATTTTATTTGCCACATTGCATGACAATACCAAACATTTTCTTTTTTGGTGTATTATACTCACTAGAGATTAATCATCTATACATATTTTGTTGTGAAAATAATTGTAACCATATTGCTTCTTTATAGATATTTTTTAAAATTATTTTTAACATATACAGTAAAATTCCTTCTTTTTGAAGTATAATTCTGTGGATTTTGACAAATACAAAGTCATTTATGTACTACCACAGATACAGTAGAGGGCAGTTTGTACCCCTCTCTCTACCAGCAGTCGATCTGTTCTCTGTTGATCTGTTCTATTTTCTGTACCTATGTTTTTGCCAAATGAAATTATACTTTATGTGGCCTATTTAATCTGGCTTCTTTTATTTAAAAAATATTTTTAAAAAGTGTATTTGAAATTTCTTTGTGTTTAGCACATGTAAATCATTTGTTCCTTCATGTTGCTAGTATTAATCCATCTTTTGTCTGTCCCTTCATCCAGGTTTTAGTGATTATGAATAAATATGTTATAAACATTCATGTATAGGCTTTGATGAAATAAGTTTTTATTCTCTTGGATAAATACCTAGGAGTGTGACCACTGGGTCATAGGGCAAGTATATTTAACTTATAAGAAACTTACAAACTGTCTTACAAGATAGTTGTACTGTCTTGTATTCCCACCAGCAAAGTATGAGAGTCCCAACCTTACCAACACTTCATACTGTAACTTTTTATTTTTGTTTTTGTGTTCTACTATTTGTGTAATGGCTCTCATTTGGGGTTTAATTTGCATTTTTAATAACTAATAATGTGATGTGACCTTTTTACATGCTTTCTTGCCATCCATATACCCTCTTGATGGAGTGTCTACTGAAATTTTTGGCCAATTTTGGAGGTAATGGAGATGGTTTGATTTCTTATTGTTGACTTTCAAATTTTCTTATACATTCTGATACATGTCCTTTGACAGGCCCATGAGTTGCAGATAGTTTTTCCTAATCCATGGCTTGTTTTTCTTCTTTCACAATGTATTTTATAAAGCAAAAGTTTTTAATTTTGATAAGATTAATGTATCAATTTTATTTTCTTCTATAGGTTGTGCTTTTGGTGCCTTGTATATGAACTCTTTCTGCCTTACCAAAGACAACAATGATTTTCTCTATGTTTTTTTCTAGAAGTTTTACAGTTTTACTTTTAATGTTTAGGTCTATTTTACTTTCTGTATAAGATGAATAGTATAGGTTAAATTTCATTTTATTGTACATGGACATCAAATTTTCTGCACAATTAGTCAAAGAAAAAAACCCACTAGCCTCTCTCCAATAATTTGCCTTTTCCCCTTTTAAAAGAAACCAGTTGAGTATATTTGTTTGAGCCTATTTCTGAAAGCTCTATTCTGTTTTATTTAATCCACAAGTATCTTTTTATCAATAGCACAATGTCTTGATTACTATAGCTTCTTAAGTCTTTAAATCAGGTAGTGTCAGGCATTCAACTTTGTTCTTACTTGTCAAAATGTTTTGACTATTCTATTTCTTTTGCCTTTATGTATAAATTTTAGAATAAGTCTGTCAATATTTACAACAAAATTACACTGATATTTTGATTAGAATTTCATTGACATCAGTACGATATTGAGTCTCTGGTTTGTGAACACATCAAATCTCTTTATTTAGGTGTTTTTTGTCTTCTTTTCTCATTGTTTTATAATTTTCAGCATATAGATCCTGTACAAATTTTGTTTAACTAATATCTAAATATTTCATTCATGATTGGTTTTGTAAATGATAGTTTTTTTTTTAATTCCAAAGTTTTTGGTAGTATATAAATAAAATTGACTATTATAAATTGACCTTGCATAATTTCTTAGTTTGATTTGTGCTGCTCTGACAGAATACCACAGACTGGGTATTTATAAGGAGTAGAAATTTATTGGCTCATGGTTTGGAAGGCTGGGAATTCCAAGATAAAAGGCCTGGCATCCAGCAAGGGCCTCCCTGATGCATCATCTCATGATAGAAGGGCAAAGAGAGGGGATATAGAGCAAGAAGATGCTAAACTTGTTCTTTTATAGGGAACCCAATCCTGTGATAACAAACCCACTCTTTCGATAATGGCATTAGTCCATTCATGAGTGAACCATGTCCATTAATGAAGAAACTCACCGCCTAATCACCTCTTAAGGCTCCCACCTCTTAATACTGTTACAATGGCAATTAAATTTCAACATGAGTTTGGGGAGGACAAACATTTAAATCATAGCATATAACATTGCTAAACTGACTTACTAGTTCTAGAAACGTTTTTGTAGATTTGGAGAGAAGTAAATTTTGTTTATAGACAAGTGTAATCTACGAATAGAGACAATTTTATTTCTAACTTTCCAACCCGGGTAAGTTCTTCTGCCCTTTTATCAAGTTCACTGATTTTCTCCTCGACTATTTCAAGTGTACTGATGAGCCAGTTGAAGGCATTCTTTGCTTGTTACTCAGTTTTTCATTTCTAGAATATACATTTGATTTTACTTTTATAGTTTCTATCTCCCTTCTGAAACTATACATCTGATATTGCATGTTGTCCCTATTTTCCAGTGGAGCCTTTTACATATTAATTATACTTATTTTAAGTTTCCTCTCTGATACTTTGAGTATTCATGTTATATTTCTTTGTCTGCTAACAATGTGTTGTTTTTTTCCATATATCTCGTAATTTTTTATTTAAAGACAGACAATTTGTACAGGACAGCAGATACTGAGATAGTTTTTATGACTAGAAATGAGCTTGTCTTTTCTTATTCTAGGCCTTTAGTGAGGGAGTTAGAGTCAATCTTGTCAATAATTGATGTGAGTTGGTGTTTGTCTTGCTATTTTTACCCTCAGTGCACCACAGGCTTTAAATTCCTCCTGTGCCATCATTTCTTTAGGGTAGAGGCTGGTTCACAGAGAGGCTTTTTAAAGCCTTCGACCTAAATCATCATTTTTATTGCACCTAGGAGAGGATCTGTCTATGGGCCTGTAGTTCTTTTAGCAGTATTACATCGCTGCTTGTTATTCAACACTGCTCTTGTGGGAAGTGAGAGTTTGGGAATGTGATGGTTCTCCATTTTACTAATTAATTCTAAATTATAGAAAGGCACTATGTCTTTGGGTCTGGATGGTCTTCCCAGAGCTTCTACCCCTATCGGAGGGGTAGTTCTGGGCCCAAGGTAGAGGTTTTTATTTCTGTTTCCTTTCTCCAGCCACAAAGGGTTTTTGGAAATGGTTGTCGTCTCTCCTCTCCCTAGTTTAAGGCTTCTGTTGTGTAGAGGAGGTGGAGTTTTTTGCCTTTGCCCTGGGTGAGATTTTGTGCCTTTTCTACAGTTGCTGCTCTCCACTCTCAACCCAGTACCATGAGGTGCATTTTGTTAGAATTCTTGTTAAACTTTTTGTGAGTATCCAGTGACATCTATGGATAAGAGACTGCAGAGTGAGTAAATACCTCTTTTGTCTACACCCCACAGGGAATGTCTCACTCTTTTACTCTGGGCCTTTCAAATTTGTTAACGGTGTTAGTTGATTTCTTCTTGGAGTGCTTCAAGAGATGCAAGCACTCTTAGCTTTCAGATAAGTTAGTTGTTCTGAAACTTTAACTCTCTAAAAGTTTCAGGAAAAGATGTGAACTTGAAGTTTAACCAACTTTTTGTTGCTTTTAGGATGGA
>NW_007734996.1:86797-88301 GCF_000696425.1 Galeopterus variegatus
TACTGAATTATAGTCCAGAATGTAGCTTAAAGCACTATACAATGTCCTCTTTATTATGGCTCTCAGGAAAAAATTCTCTCTAATCATAGGATCCCGAGCATCAAGTTGATTTTTGTTATGAGGACCCTCTGACTTCTAAAACTAAACATAGTTAGAAGGTTGCTTGAAAATCTAGAACCAATTCTGGTAAATATAGAGAAGTTCATGTCTTTTTAAGTCATGAACCTTATACCAACTTAATTTGTAGCTTTATCTAAATCTCCTTACTCACATATTATGTATCATTTTAATGCTGCTTGATTTTATTTTATCTTGTTTTACTGGATATGATGAGCCACCTAATAATACCCTTTCTATAACAAAGTGGCATGTATCGCTTGTATTTATGTTGGTGAGAAGAAGTCACGTAGGCACATCTAGGGGCAAAGAGAGCAGAAAACTGTAGTGATAAGGCAGCTACTTTCCAGCAAGAAATCTATACTATAGAAGTCAAGACATCATTTTTTTGTAAGACGGAGGGCTCTGAGTAGATCATGTGTACATTGGATGTTTGAAGTCTTCTCAAAAAAGAAAGACTCTCTCACAGGTTGGGTAATTTATGAGGCAGAAGGCATGCTGCCTGAGTAAACTTCAATTAGCCCATAACAGCAATACAAAGCAGAATTGAAGAGTGGTATGTCTGGAGAGAACATGGGAAAATCCTCACCTCATTTCAGTTCTCAATCGTATCTCATAAAATATGAAATAATAAAAACCCTAAGTTGTTCTGTGGCTCTATACAAGAGTAGAATGGTGAGAAAAGAGATAGAGATATACAATAGTCCATATGGCTTTATGCCATGCCTTTGGTAGCATATGCCAATCATGGAGCCAAAGGGCTTTATACATGCCTGCAATGAGGGGTCCTTAGCAACAGAGAGAGCTCAGAACAATGCTAAACACAATTCAAATAAGGTATGGATGCCATCTGTTTCGTAATCATAACATCAGTAGAGAGTCCACTGTCAGCAGACAGAATCTGGCTGGGCCAGAACAGCAAAAACTAACATTCAACCAGTTACACTGGAAAATTGTGATTTCTCTATAGTAGTGCTACTCAATGTATCTGCAATCCAAATGCATCATTACTTACCTGGGAGCTTGTAACATACACACATTCTCAGACATCACAGACCCACAGGGCTTACTGAATCAGATAATAGATCAGAACAACTTTTGCACTCGAAATTCCTTGAGCCACAGACCAAATTTATTCAACGTAAGAAAATAAAATTTAAATTTAATTTGAGCCTGAAACTTTAAATTGGATTGTCCCTTTAATATAAAAGAGACAAGGAAGTTATAGAAACCTTTTGACAGACAAAGAAGGGGTATTCACTAAATTATGGTTGATGAGTTGAAGGAAGTGATTAGAAAAAAATAAAATAATTACATATTTATAACCCAATTAAATTGAAACTGCTCTAAAATCTGGTTTAATTTCCAAGTTTAAATTATGGGTAAA
>NW_007734997.1:0-36738 GCF_000696425.1 Galeopterus variegatus
TCGGTGATGGGCCATAATAATCATATACAGTGTATATTGACAAAATAAAAAAAAAAAAGAAGAAAAAAAAAAAAAAGCATGACAGGAGTCATTAATACAATGGCAAAAACCAGCTTTTGGAGTTAATCAAGTCTGGAATTCAAACTGAGCTCTACCACAAATTAGCTCTGTGACCAGGACAAAAGGACAACTAGTGGAAGCCTTGGGTTCCTTATCTGCCAAATGGGGATAAGTAAAAATGATCATTATAATTATTGTTGTTTTATTATTAAAACATGGTTTCTACTTACAATCAGATTCAAGAGTGTCTTAGTTTGTTTTCTGTTGCTATAACAAAATACCCAAGACTGGGTAATTTATAAAGCAAAGAAATTTATTTTGCCCACAGTTCTGGAGATTGGGAAGTCCAAGGGCATGGCAGCAGCTTCTGGCAAGAACTTTCCTGCTGTGTCATGACATGTCAGAGGGTATCACATGGTGGAAGTTCAAGGGCATGTCAGCTAAGGTCTCTCTTCCTCTTCTTATAAAGCCATCAGTCCCATCATGGTGACCCCACCCTGATACTCTTATCTAATACTAATCATATCCCAGTGGCCTCACCTTCAAATACTATCAACATATAAATTTGGGAATTAAGTTTCCAACACATGAAATCTGGAGGAAACATTCAAACCACAGCAAGGAGGTAAAATTACATATATCTATTGAAAATGACATGTATATTTCAATGTGAAATGTATAATTCTCAAGAAGATATTCTGTTCCTTGCAGAAAATAGTACACCTAACAGAGCTCAGAGGAATATCCTGTATTGCTCTGATTTCCTTGCTCCTGACCCACTCAACCACTCCTCTCTTAGACTTAAGCCCTTCTGCTTTGCTCTCTGAAGCTCACTGTTGGAGGTCAACAGAGACCCTCTTACCTGTAGCCTCTTCTAGAAATGCTTTCTCTACCTTCTTCCCAGAAGAATGTCTGTACACACAGTGGAGTGTCTTAGAGGAGAGGAATCCTGAATCTTTTATAATGGACAATAGAACATCTCTGTCTTTGTCTCTGGAGGACAACACTCTGTTTTCCAAGACCATTTATGATAAAAACATTCCTGAAAATATAGTTTAGAAAAATAAGCAGTTAGTTATTTGGCCACAAGTTATGCAGAAATGGAAAAGGCTCATGGAGGATTGTTTTCCATCAGACCTTTCCCTCCTTCTCAAGCCCTCTTCTGGTTTCCTGCTTACCTTTCCGGCCAAACTCCCTTGGTATAAGTTTCATGCTCATCCATCTTCACCTGGTGGTAGATATTGGAGCTTCTTTAGGCTGGTCCAAGGCCCTTTTTCCTTCTCGTTCCAAAAACTCTGCCTTGATATTCTTATCAAAGATCACAACATCGATTACTACTGCATGCCAGTGAACTTCCCCAATTAATATCTCCAGATACAATTCTTCTCTGAACACCAGGCATGAGATCTTTGCTTAGATATTGAACAGTCAACTTGAACACCACGTGTTCAAGACTGAACTTACGATCTTTCCCTTGCTCCCCACTATCACATTTTTGGTTCTNCTTAGAGGAGAGGAATCCTGAATCTTTTATAATGGACAATAGAACATCTCTGTCTTTGTCTGTGGAGGACAACACTCTGTTTTCCAAGACCATTTATGATAAAAACATTCCTGAAAATATAGTTTAGAAAAATAAGCAGTTAGTTATTTGGCCACAATTTATGCAGAAATGGAAAAGGCTCATGGAGGATTGTTTTCCATCAGACCTTTCCCTCCTTCTCAAGCCCTCTTCTGGTTTCCTGCTTACCTTTCCGGCCAAACTCCCTTGGTATAAGTTTCATGCTCATCCATCTTCACCTGGTGGTAGATATTGGAGCTTCTTTAGGCTGGTCCAAGGCCCTTTTTCCTTCTCATTCCAAAAACTCTGCCTTGACATTCTTATCAAAGATCACGACATCGATTACTACTGCATGCCAGTGACCTTCCCCAATTAATATCTCCAGATACAATTCTTCTCTGAACACCAGGCATGAGATCTTTGCTTAGATATTGAACAGTCAACTTGAACACCACGTGTTCAAGACTGAACTTACGATCTTTCCCTTGCTCCCCACTATCACATTTTTGGTTCTCCTTTATAGTTTATATCTTAGTGAAAGGCAGTTGCAAAATTCAGAAACTTATGAGTCATTTTTGACACTCCCTCTCTTTCATCCCTATATCCAATTCACTAGCAATTGCTGTTTAATTTAAATTCCTAAATATTGCTTCAATCATTTCATTTGTCTCCAATTGTACTTCTTCCATCTCAGTCTAATCCACCATCATTTCTACATTGTAAGTCCCCTTTTCAGTGAGTTGTCCCTAACCATCCAACAACTACCCCTTCCAAAAACAAAACAAAACAAAACAAAACACAACACAACAACTGGCGCTTCCTATCACCTCTTAATCTCATTCATGATTTCTCCATCTCACTCATCATCACCTGAAATTGTAAACAGTAATATGTCTGTTTTTATATTGACTTTCTCTTCATCAAAATATAAACTGTGTGATGGTTAATCTTATGTATCAACTTGACTGGGCTATGGAATGCCCAGATGTTGGTGAAATAGTGTATCTAGATGTGTCTGTGAGGGTGTTTTAGAAGAAGATTAGCATTTGAACTGTGTAAAGCAAGTGGGCCTCCCCAGGGTGTGGGGGGGTATTGCCAGTCCATTGAGGGCCTGAATAGAACAAAACATGATGGAAGTTTGCATTAACTTTGCTTAATTACTTGAGCTGGGGCTTCAATTGTCTCTTGTCCCAGTGCTCGTGGTTTTTATGTCTTCCAAACCAGCCTGGAATCTAAACCATCAACTTTCAGGCTCTCAGGTCTTTGAACTACATTACCTACCTTTCTGAGTCTTCAGCTTATAGATAGCAGATTAGGAGACTTCTCAGCCTCCATAATCACTTAGGCCAATACCTTATGATAAATCTCTTTTGTCTATATCTATATTTTTATCTATATCTATAACTATAACTATATATAGAGAAACAGAACCAATATATTCTATATATCATCTATCTATCTAACATCTATCAATCTGTCTATCTATGCTATGTGGGATATATTGGTTCTGTTTCTCGGGAGAACCCTTACAATACAAACTCCACAAGGAAAGAAACTTTGTTTACTGCTATATTCCTACTGCCCCAAATAGTGCTGGATTCATAATATGCTTTAAATAAATAATGAATGAATGACTGAGTGAATGGACTATGGTAATAGACTGCCAATTCACTCTAACTCCTTTCAACCCATTCTCTACTCTGCAGGCAGCGTTATCTTTTTAAAGTAGAACTTTGATTATCCCAACTCTACTCTTACTTAAAACATTTTGATCTTCAGATAAATAAAAGTAAACTTATTATCAAGCCTTGAAAAGGCTATGTGTTCTGCCTCCTGTGCCTGCTCAAGATGCAGGATAGTTAACAAGGGTTTGGACCTTGACTTTGCTGATTATTTTTTGTATAGTCTTGGGTAATCGGTTAACTTCTTAAGGCCTCAGTTACAAATTTGTAGAGTGGGGCAATGAATGTAATAGTACCTACCTTGTTGGGTTGTTGGGAGGATTAAATGAGTTAATCGAGGTGGAGTGCTGAGTATTACCTGGCACATACAGATATTTGGTCACTGTTAGCCAGTGGTGCCTCTCCGCTCTCATCTTTCCATCTGTGATCCTGACCCAGGGTGTTTCGTCAGTTCTTCATATTTTCCATGGCCTGTTCTTGTTTAGGGCCTTCCTTGTGCTGATCTCATCGCCTCCTGGCCCCCTCCCCCAGCCCATTGTGCCTACCTAACTTCTACTCGTCCCCCAGATCCCAGATCAAGAGGCCCTTCCTTGGGGAAGTCTATCTTGATCCTTCCAGTCTGGGTCAGCTCCTTTTAAAAAGCCCTTGTATGACCTTTTCTTCTCAAACACTGTGCTTCCCGGTATTGTAATTATATACCCAATGATGTGATTTTTTTTCTTTATTAATGTTTGTCTCCTTTAGGATGTAAATTCCAAGAAAGTGTGGAGTTTGTAGATTTCAGCCTCAATCTCAAACTCAGTTCCTAACTGATAGTGGTAGCCAATAAATCTTGGTTAACAAACAAAGATTGTTGAAATAAATTTCAGGTTCCTAGGGTAACCATGTGGCAAAAGAGTGTTCACCTGAACATAACAGTCTGACCACACTTAATTAAAATCAGTTTCCTTACTTCATAGTCAAAGCTCAAATTCCATGGGTTGGAAGAACCATGGCAGGAAACAAAGGTCAATTATAGCATGGCTATCCTATCATACATACATGATGCATCATTATATAAATGCTATGACATTTAGATACAATCACTCTTATTCTGCAGTTGAGGAAGCCAAGTTCTTAGAGCTAGTAAGTGAGGGAGCAGAAATTGACTATTGCTGTCTTTTATATACAGGTGGCATAGTCAAATCATACATACACATACACATTTATTTATACATACACACATATAAAATATGTGCATGTGTATATATATGTATGTATTTGGCCAGCAGAAATTGACTATTGCTGTCTTTTATATACAGGTGGCATAGTCAAATCATACATACACATATACATTTATTTATACATACACACATATAAAATATGTGCATGTGTATATATATGTATGTATTTGGCCAATTTCAATTATGTATATGCACATGCATCACTTTAGAAAATTATAAAATTGCTTTGGAAAATTATAAAATTCCATGTGCTAAAAGAGAAATAGCAACATCGGGAGAGTTGGAATAAAGAAGTAAGGAAATGAATCATTCGAGTGTATAAAATATTTGGAAATGGCATGGGCACCCTGTATGTTAGCATATTAAATGAACCTATAAAATCCCTTGACTTATTTTATAAATGAAATGTAGATGTAAATGCATGCAAATAAAGTCACAAGCTGAGGCAAATGTGGAAATCAGAGTGACGAGAATAAGATCAATATGATATTTTATTTCTCACACTCAATCACAAAAGCAGCATGGCAACTAAGAGACATGTTCAAAGGGGCTCACAGTTCCCAGTGAAAATATACCAAAAAGAGGACACTGTACAGAATATACGAATGGGGAGAGGTAATCAAAATTAGCATGTCAACAGTTCCTTCGTCTCTGAGACGGTTGTAATGGATGTCTTCTCTTTCATGTTGCTAGAAGTCTCAACTAGGCATCACTCACTCCTCTGTAGATGGGAATTGCCAAGATACATCAAAATTCTGAAGGAATAAAAATAACAGAGTTTTCTTTTTTTACTGTGATTAAATTGTATCAACACAAAGTGCTGTGACTGGCTGTACAATTATCACGTGAATTCATGCTTTATAGATCAGTGGTTTAAAAACTTTATTTTTAAAGAAGTAGAATAACTACACAGTTATGTAGAAAATAACTTCCCCAGTTAAATCTCACAGAAAATTCTAATGTGGAAAGCAGATGCAAGAGGAGCTTTTCTAGCTGAATCAGGGATGCAGGCCCTGGGACCTTGTCTGCTTTTACTACTTATCTCACTCCAGGATGGTTTATGTGGCAGTGCCTCTGAGAATCCCTAGGGCTCTATGGAACTCAGCTTGAAAGCCAGCACAGAAGATCAGTAAGCTGGAGTATTTAATACTCATGTACTCTTTTTCTAGTAGCATGCATCCTCTGGATAATTCTTCATTCCTCTAATCTGTGTAGACAGAATTGACCAGCTGATTAAGGAGACCAGTGGGGCCTTTGTGGCCTGTGGGTCACAAGCATTTTTTTTTTCACTTTTTATTGGTTGGGTTGTGGAAGAGAAGAGTGAACACATTGAGTGCTCGCACGCGCGTGTGCGCGCGCACACACACACACACACACACAATCTATCATGTTTCCTATCGTATTCTTTTTGCCTGGAATATCTTCCCTTGCTTCTCAGTAAATTGGAGAAAATTCTTCAGGGTTCAACCCAGTAGTTCTTTCTATGTAGTCTTTCCTCACACCTACTGAAGAAATGACTACTCCTGCATCGCTGAAGCCTGTTGTGCAGACTACTATATTCTATTGTATGGTGAGAACTTGTGCACTTTTACTACCTATTCACTCACTAATTCATTCCACAAATACTAATGAGTACCTATGATAAGCCAGGCACTGTTCCAGATGCTGGAGACTTAGCAATAAGCAAAACAGACAAAACCTATAAGGCCAAGAGTTCTTCAAGAGGAGAAGTCATGTCATATTTGCCTCAGTAACTACATGACCTGCATCTGGCTAAATACACCAGGATGAAATAACATAAGACCTGTTATTCCAGCACCACTCACGGCTGCTACACCCAGGAAGGACGATGGCTGAGCTAGGATATTTCTCTATTTGCAATATACCCATATTTTGGACATGGTCGTGGCTCAGATGCTGAAATCCTATTCAGTCACTTGTGCCCAAGGGATGGGGGAAAGAGTCAGGGTCTAATGGTATAAAACATGACTACCCACTGCTGTTCCCTGACAAGGGGCTTTGGAAGGGTCACTTCCTGTAGAAGGAGAAGTAAACACGAAGGTCAGGCCTGGGTTTTCATTCTGCCGCTGCCAATCAGCTGATAACCAATTCGTGCTTCATTTACCTTATTCCTAAAAAGGAAAGCACTGCTTATTTTCCAAGATTCTTGCAAGGATTAAGTGGCCTATGTTGTACTAAGGCACACAGCACCACACACAGATAATAAATGTCCAGTATGTGCATACTTTTATTCTTCTTTTTTCCTCTTTCTCCTATTTCCTTAATTTCCTCTTCCTTATTCTATTTTCCCTCTCCCTTTTCTTTTATGTGTGCCATGAAGGAAATAGAAGGCCTCACCTCTTTGCCTTGGAACTACAAGCTTGCTGCAGACACATTATTTAGTACATGTGAAATAATTAATGCACAACACAAGAGAGTGTATAAGCTAGTACAAAAGCAGGGCACAGGCTATCAAAGTTCAAAGACAGGGAATATTAAACATCATCAGTGAAAGACATCAGGGATAGATTCTTTCAAGAACCCCTGAAGAAGAGAAAATGTTAATCAAATCTCTAGTATAGCTGTTTGATGAAAGCCATTTAGTTATGCTTCAAGTAAGTGCCTTAAAATTTCAATTGTTTATCCGTTAGAAACAGACATCTGCAATTTAGGGAGTAAAAACAAGTAGCACATTATCACCCTTCAATCCTTTCTTCTGTCTCTTTGTTATGCATTGGTGAAACCAGGCCAGTCAATAACATGTCACCCTAATTGATTTTAATTAGTTTTCCACAAAAGAAACCAGTTAAAGGATCACTGAGAGCATGTACCCAGGTGGAATCTGTGAACACTGCTGAATTTGGGGTTTCCAGGGTATCTATCGCAAATAAAGATGGTTTGCAACTGCTTTGATGAGAACATTGTCATTACCTTTCCCTTTATCATGTTCAGTAAGCACTCTTTTAAATCATTTGGGAGGCAGGTAATTATCTTATCTCTGAACGAATGGTAGATAAGTGGTTTATTTTGTTCTTTATCATAATTTTGTAGCAAAGTTATAAACGGGAGTTCCCCTTTCTATGCACACCTCTTCATCTGGAAATATTCACTGCTTTCTCGAGGTCCAGGAAAACTTTAACTTCTTCCTTAAGGCTTTTGCCCATTTATTTATTTATTTTTTTAAAAGTACTCTGAGCTCTGTGCCTTGATCGTTTAATCAAGGAGTTTCTTGTCCATGCCAGGTGTGGTGCTGGATACTGGGTTCACAGTGGTGGAAAATACTGTCACGGCCCCTGCCTGAGGTCATGAAGTTTACCCAGTTATAATCATTACCATATTGTTTAAAAATTATCTGTATATAGAAATTTGGTGTGGAAATGTATAAAGATGGAGACCATGTTTATTCATGTCTGTGTACCCATTATCCAGCATGGTGCTGGCACTCAATAAACATTTATTGAATCATAAATGGGCCTTCTTGCAACCAGTTTTTTTTTTTTTTTGTGTGTGTGTGTGTGTGTGTTAACTATTAGAACACTGTTCTTGCTTTTCCTTTTCCACTCTATGTTAGTTTTTCATTCCTGCTGGGGTTGTATAGGATGGAAAATGAACAGAATCCATGTACCTTAAGAGTCATATGCCCTCTGAGATAGCTAGACAGTAGTTGTCTAGAGCTGTGTGGGAAAGGATTGTAAGAAGAGGACAGAGGCAGCATGAATGTTATGTATTTGTCATCTCTGCTTTAAGCCTTGAGACCTAAACTTGAGGAGGAAAGAAAAGAATATGGGAAAACTATAGGTTTGCAGCTAGTACAGATGAAAACAAACATGAATTAGCCACACTCAGCAGTATCACACGTCTTGGCTGCAATATCAGGGATACCCAAGTCAGAAAGCTGGGTCTTTATCTGTGTTATTTAGCATTTAACATAGACATTCAATAACTATTTGTTGCAGAAATCAGGCATGTGAATGAACTCAAGTCATGTAGTCTCCCTCCTTTTCATTTTATTCTCTGTCCCAATTACTTAAATTCTCTAATTTTCTGAGATCTAATTTTCTCCTCATCTCTAAGAGATGAGGAGAATCCAAAGCCCATTCCTGATAGCATTTGGACATGTTGTCCCCCCAGAAACTCATGTGGAAGTCTGATCCCTAATGTGGCAGTGTCAGGAGCTGTTTGAGCCATGGGGGTGCATCCCTCATGAATGGATCAGTGCTGTCCCTGGTGGGTGGGGTAGTGAGCGAATTCTTGCTTTATTAGTTACTGTGAGAGCTGGTTGTTTAAAAGACCCTGGCACCTTCTCTCTCTCTCTTGCTTCCTCTTGCCATGTAATCTGCTTGTACCCTCCGGCTGCCTGCCACTTTCTGCCACGAGTAGAAGTAGCCTGAGACCCATGCCAGATGCAGCTGTCCCAGAATGATGAGTAAAATAAACCTCTGTTCTTTATAAATTACCCAGTCTCAGGTATTCTGTTCTAGCAACACAAAAATGGACGAATACAATCCCCATTCATATCTTAGGAAGATTAGTCATGAAATTGAGACTTGAAATTGTGATCACACACCCTATATGGTTAAGAGTGGACTTCAGGATGTCTGATTTCAGCTTTAGTCTCACCCTTCGCTTCCTGTATAACTTTGAGCAAATCAATGTATTATTCTACAGCTTGGTTTCCATATTTATAAATTGAGGTGATTGAACTAAATGATATTAAAAGTTCTTTTAAAATTTAACATTCTGTGTTCAGCTCAAGACTGAAATTTGCCAGGCTAATTATACTGAAGATCACCCTTTGGGCAGCTACCTCTTTCTGGTGGCTTTTTTACTGCTAGGAACTGCCACGACACTGGGTAGGATAAAGAAATCACAGCAGATCTATTGGTAGCTAGGGAAGTGTTAAATCCCTGAAGGCAGGATCCATGTCTAGTTCATCTTCACATCTTTGTGCTCAACAGATATGTGTTGAACCGATGAAGCAAAACTTTTACTGGAAGAAGGACTCTGGAGGAATTTGTGAGCACCAGCATCTGATGAGCATCTTTTGTGTCACCAACATCAGCCTGGGACCTGGTGGCAGCAACTGAATCAGCTGTTCAAAAGATTATATGAATTCTGCTGCCCAGGACATGGACTGGTTATGGGTTGTGGTTATTGCTGTTTTAATAAAAGACTTTTTTCATAAAAGTCTTTAATTCTAGCAAAAAACCTTAATAAATGTGCTTGATTGCTCTTGTGTCATTCACATACCTCACAGCATAAACATAATGAAGATGCTTGGAGGGAGAAGCCAGGAAAAGGTAGAGGATAGAAGATTAAATAGCAGCTATTTCTCTTTCTCTATTCCTGCCCCACCTTCAGCACAGTCCCAGCAAGAATGAGTTCAAAACTTTAATTACTTGGAAAGAGATCTTAATTTTCAGTCTAACTAGTACAAGGAGTCAGGCTATACATATGATTAATTCTTGATAACCTCCTAATGGGACACTTGCTTCCATTCCTCCCTCCTTGCACACAGAGTGGTGCTCCTAAACACTATAACAACAATTCCTATGATTCCCCTTGGTCTATGGCTGTGGCAGAGGGATTTTAGTTTTAAGTTAAGAGATTCCCAGGTCTATTCTTGAGAGAGTCAGATTTAATTGGTATGGGAACTTGTGTTTTTATAAAGTTCTTCCATGTAATTCTGATGACCAGCCTGGTTTAGGGTCCACTGATAAACTAAATAAGAGCAGGTGGCATCTCGTAGAATGGCACTGAAGGCACTTTGCACTATTCCCTTCAACACTCCTTTCCCCTTTCTGGCTTACTTCTAGTTATTTCTCCTGTGTCATTCCTACCGTCATGCCCCACCAGGTCGCTTGTGGCTCAGAATATGATGGATTCTGTGTTCCATGCTTTTGCTTGTGCTGTACCCCATGCTACAAGACTTTTGCATCAGGTGTCTGGTGAATTTAACATAAATTTGGTGGCTAGTTTAACCTGCACTTTCCATCTCTGAGTTTCCTGGCAACCACCCATCTGCCTGCAGAATTAACTGATCCCTCTTTTGTGTTCCCATAACACATTGAACATTTTGTCTCTATTATAACTACAGCGACATATTTTCTACTTCCCAAATTGGCACGAACAGTCAAATAGTGAGATCAAGTATTTTAAATAGAACAGAATATTTAAAATTATTTTTATGCTTATTTTTTGAAGTTTGAAGCCAAGATAAAAATAACACTAATTCAAGTACTACATGAGTGAGCTTGCAATTAAACAAACAGAAAACAAAACTCCCCAAAGAAAACAAAACTCTTCCATTCCCCTTTTCCCAGTCTAGTCCCAATTTCCTGAAGCAATAGTTTAAAAATCATTTTTTTTTGACCAGAGAATACAAAATTTAGTAGAATCAAAGGGGCAGTTCCTATTTCTGCCCCTAGCCACCTATTTCCCCTCTTCAGAGATACACACTGTTACTAGTTTCTTTGTTCCTCCTGGGATAGTCCATGAACTTTCAAATGCATATTCAAACACACACACACACACACTCACACACACACACACATGCACACGCACACGCTCACACACACATGCACACACACACACATGCACACGCACACACAAACACACACGCACGCACAGAATCAAACTTTATTACTGTATACATTTTGCTCCTTGCTTTTATTAACAATTTATCTTGGAGATTTATTCCGTGTTTGTTCATAAAGCGAGTATTCTTTTCGTTGGCGTATTATTTCATTGCTTTTAGCTGTACTATGATTTACTTAAGTCCTCTATTGATGGAAAATTAGGATGCTGCTTTACTTTTGCTACTACAAATTATTCTGCAGTGTTTATATACATAATTTCTTAAGGTACAAGAATACCTGTGGATAAAATTCCAAAGAAGAAATTGCTGGTATGTACATTTTCATATTAACTTATTTTAATTAATTTCTAAGTTGCCCTTTGTAGAGCACATATAAACGAGTGCTCTCACCACAAATGCACTTGTCAAACTCCTGTGCTATTAAGCTTTTTTATGTTTTGCCAGTCTGATATTTAAGGAGTGGAATCTACTTATAGTTTTAATTTGCATATCCCATTATAACAGAACTTCACATCTTTTAACTTGGTTAGAAGCGTTTTATTTTATTTTCTGTGTGAACTTCCTCTTCACGATGTGTTTAAAAAATAATCAAAATTATGAATTTTTTCCCTTTATGGTTTTCTGGAATTTATATCTTACTCAGAAAGATGTTTACTATGCAGAGATTGTTTTCGAAAATTACCTCTAAAATTTCCAAAAATTGATTTCTCTAGATTTTTTAGATTGATTCTAATTATTACTTAGATTATTTATTACTTAGGTTGATTCTAATTCTTCTAGATTTTTATGATTTTATATTGCTGTTTCAATATTTTCTCTATTTTGGATTTACTTTGTTGTGAAGAGTAAAGCAGGAATCAAACACAATTTTATTTTTTTCTTCACATTGATTCTAATTCTTCTAGATTTTTATGATTTTATATTGCTGTTTCAATATTTTCTCTATTTGGGATTTACTTTGTTGTGAAGAGTAAAGCAGGAATCAAACACAATTTTATTTTTTTCTTCACGTAGTTACCCAGTTATACCTACACTGCTAATTGAATAATCCATATTTTCTCAGCTCACATGGAAAGCACTTGTATCACATATGTATCTGGCTTCAATACATATTGATTCTGGCCTCCATTTTGTTCAAATGTTTTTATAATTCATATGACAATAAAATGCTGTATTAATTTCTGTAGGGAGGCCTTATTAATTATTTTAATGTCAGATTAGTTACTACCTCATTACTTTTCCTTTTCAAAATATACTAAAAATATCTGTTTGAATATAGACTTTAGAATAAGAGTGCCTATTTGAATTGATGATTACATCAAATTTATAAATTTTTATCTGGTGTGGAAATAATTTGACATATTTATCATATGGTGTCTTTATATGCAAGGGTACATTATACCTTTTTTGGCTTAAGTTTTTGTATCTAAACATTTTTCAGGAGTGTTTTAAAGTTTCTCAATGTAGAACTTACAGATTTCTAATTAAGTGTATTTTTAAGTATTGTAAACTTTTTTAATGACCCCTAGCCAGGTTTTAAAAAATATTGATTTTAATTAAAGAAGTCAGGTATGCCATATGAGGAACTCAGCATACTTGCGTTACTTCCCAACATCTTCACCCTTTCCAAACTTTTGCTAATTATATGTTTCTACATAGACATGGTTTACGCTGAGTCTATTTTTATAACCATAATATTTACAATTGTTTTAATTATTCATAAAATTATTTCTAAATGAACTCCCTGCTCACTACCAGTACATTGGCTAAACTTTTTCCAACTATTTCTTAGTTGACTAAATTTTACTCAATGGAACTTCTTCAAGTAGGGTGCATTGACTTTATATTTCACCAAATACTTTCATGTTTGAGAATATTTTTCTTTCCTTTTATGCTTGAACAGTATCTTGCCTGTGTATGAAATTAATATATTTTGCTTTCCTTCCTTGAGAAAGCACTTTACAAACACTGTTCCTGTAAGTTGAATGTGGAGAAGACAGTGGCCAGCCTGATATTTCACACTTAGAAGTGACTCTATGTTTTTACTATGTTACCTGAGTAATTTTTTTGTGTGTATATTTTAAAATCTCTTAACTTTATTAAATTATACTTGGTGTGGATCATTTTGTAAAGTTTTCCTGGGACATATGCCTTTTCAATTGGCATAATCAAGTTCTATTCATAAATTTTACTCATTAAAAAAATTTTTTTTCTTGATACCTCTTTAAGAGCCCTTACCTGTTTTCCGTATCTATCATGATCTTCCTTTTAAGTCTCTGATCAGTATCATTTCACTCTGCCTGTCTTAATTCTGTCGTCTTGGCTCTTATTGTGTTTTTGGTACTCTTAATCATCTTTTTTAAACTTTCAGTGTCGTCCTTCATTTAAGATTATTTTCCTTATAGTTTTTGTTCCTGAGCTCTACAAGCTGATTATTCATCTTTCTGTTGCATGGCCATAGCATTATGGAGCATTTTTTCCCCTCTGCTTTAAACATGTGCTTTAAAGAGACAATTCAATGAAATATTATGGTGATAACATTTGATTATAATTTTTGAGGATATTTTTTTCCTGGTGAGTCTTCTTTGCCATGTAGGTTATTTTCAGTTCTTTTTTTATGTAGTAAACATTGTATTTCAGGGAGCGTGGCTCTTTTATTTGATTATTACTCAATTTTCAAATGAGGCGAGTTTTTTGTAGAGTAGCTTTTTACATGTGGTTCATGTTACAAGGGGCCATAGCACTTTCTTAGGAGAGCAGAGATTTCCCTGGTTCACAGTGAAATTACTTATGACACTAGGATGTGTGTACAAGTGAGTTCTTTTAGCTTAAACTGCTCCCAGGCCAACAGATGCCAACTTCCTGGGTGGCTTCCAAATCAGACCCTGTTCTACACTTTCTCATATTGTTTGCTTCTGTGTGATGATAAAAAGGACCAAAGGATGCTCCCTCCATCAGTTCTTGCACCCCTGTTTCCACTATTATAAAAAAGCGTCAGTTATTTTGACCCTCAGGATATACCACCTGCTTTTGAAACTGCTCTACCAACTCTGCTTGAGATTCAAAACCACAGGCATTCTTTCTAGTTGCTTTTCTGAAACCTGAACTTCATTGCAGTAGGTAGATCTTCCTCACACATATGAGGCCTAATTATTGTTTTTATTATTCCCATTTTACATAAAGAGAAGTGAAAGTTCAAAGAAATTAAAATGAGTCATAGGAAGTCAATTAGCAGTAGAATTGAGATTTAAAGCTGAGTCTGTGACTCAAAGGGAGGTTCTCTTCCCTACACCATTTCACTTCACCATTAGTTGTACACTTTATTACATGTCTTAGTTTGTTCTGTCATTGATGTTGGTGTGAATCTTTCATGCCCATGAGATGATAAATTCCTTGAATTTAAAGAACGTGCTTTCTATGTTTGGATTTCTAAGAGCATCAAATACTCAATAGACACTTGCTTTGCTGATGTCACAAGGTTAAACTGGGCAAGGGTGTGTAACTGACAAAGCCATTTGGACCTGGGAAAACAACTGTGGTAAGAGTACCTCTTACCAAGTCCCTTCTTTATTTTATTTTAACGACATTCTACTTCTGTTTGAAAACGGTCTATGTGATATACTCTTTTTTCAGGATTGTCATCTACCATCTATTTTCTATCATTTTGTAGTTAGGGAGTTGATCGTCCCTAGGAGATCTTATATTTAGGTTTTCATGGGGCAAGACATTCGACAGATCTCATTGACTTTTCTTTGAAATTGTAGTTATGCCATTTTATAGCCAGTCATGCACCAACTGAACGGTAAGAGCTTGTCTGGGGGGCCAAATTCTTGGGAGTGAATTGATATTATTACACAAGGACAGGTTGCTCCTTGGTGTGTGCACAAGAAGGCTGGTAGAAGGATTGTTAATCCTTTCCTGGAGGTGTTTTTTGCTTCATAGAGAAGTAGGGATAACAGAAGGGCAGAGAAAAGTGTTAAAAAGTATATCTTCGCTTAAAGACATTAAAATGACATATAAGCTTCTAGATTTGATTCCAGATTTATATTTGTACCTTCTCATCCTTGGCCTTGGGCTCTGCAGAAAGACTTACAATTCCAAAGAGGAGCAATTTCCTCTGAGTCATTCAGGGTTATGGCTAAATTTATTGGGGAAGTTTATGTTTTACTTACCGGAGAGCAATTTTGATTTCCTGGTCTGGAACCATTCTCAAAGGAACAAAAAATCAAAAGCAGTAGCCAAAATCAAAACCAGCATCCTGCAAAACTTATAAAGAATGTTAAAATTATCTACCCATAACCACTTTAACACTAATTGCTTTTTCCATGTGTTTCTTTCCAGTTCTTGTTCACATACAGACCTATTTTAAGAAAGTGGATACAAGCTGACATGCCTTTTACAGTCGTCTTTATTTACTTTATAGTTTATCACAAACATTTTCTATGACAAATTGTTTCTTCATAATTTTCATTTTTAGTGGTGGCATAAAAATCTACTGAGTTATAGTACCATAACTTTCTTTATCATTTTTCTATGACCAGATTTTAAGGTATTTTTGCTCACAATTAATGCCACAATAAATAACTTCACAGGTTTATATTTCCTCTTTTTCTTTGTTAAAATATTTACTTAAAAAGGATTATTTACAGTGGGTTTTATGAACTAAGGAGGATAGACATTTTCAACAGTCTTGGTATACACTGTCAAAATACTTACAGAAGAATTCTCTGTCTAGGCTCCCCAGAATGGAATGGAACCATTGTTCCCACATTCCTGGTACTCACCATTAGTAGGAGTGTCCAAGCACAGGCCACTGCTTTTGCCACTCGAGTATAATTACTTGCCTGGACTATACCAAAAGCTTCCCAGCTGACCCACTGGTTTTATTCTTGCTCTTTCTAAAATCTTTTCTTTACCTATCTGCTAAAGCACAAACCTAATAATGCTTACCTACTTAAAACTTTTTTTTTTTTTTTTTTTTTACTACATTTAGAGTGGAATCTAAAGTCCTTTCTATGGCCTACAATCCATTGTACGATCATTCCACCTCTCTAACCTCTTTCCCTAACCCTCCCTTCTTACTCATTACCTCCCAGCCACACTAGTTATCTTCTTTCCTTAAAACATACCGAGTTCAGGGCCGGCCCGGTGGTGCACTGCTACAGTGCGCCGCTTGGGAGCACGGTGGTGCTCCCGCCAAGGGTTCGGATCCCACATACAGACCGGTTCCCGCTCACTGGCTGAGCGAGGTGCGGGCTCAACGCCGAGGGTTGCGATTCCGTTGCCGGTCCCGGTCCGGTACGGGCGTGACACTGAGGGTTGCGATCCGTTGCCAGACATGAAAAAAGACAAAAAGGAAAAAAAAAAAATAACATACCGAGTTCATTCCCATCTCAAGGTCTTTGCACTTGTTCTTTGCTTAGCCTATCCATCTTATTCTAGACATTTCCATGGCTTGCTCTTTCTTACATTTTCAGGTTTCAGCTCTACTGGCACTTCCTTGGAGATGCTCTCCCTGACCAACCTGGTCAAAGTAGCATCCCCCACCAGCTTCTAATTATACTTTATCCCCTTATACTGCTTTATGATTCTATATAGCAATTCTCTCTCTCTCTCTCATCTTTATTATTTTTCTTCCTTCAGTACTAGAACGTAAGCTCTGTTAGGTTAAGGACCGTATCTATCTTGTGCACTGATTGAAGTGAACAAGAACATGATGAGGAGTCTCATTTTTATTGCAATGTAGGTTGCAAAACTTTAAAATGCTCTCTGATTCCAAGTCACATTTCATTTGGATGTGCTGAGTTCTGAAGTTCTGAGCAAGATGTTTAGAGCCAAGAGGAAAATTTTAGGCATTGAGTTTAAATGAAAAATGTTACCTCTCAGGTTGTACCCTCTTATTTCTTTAGGTTATTACTTTGAGCAACTATTTTTTGGCTCCTACTGTGGGCATAGCACTGGGTTAGACACATGAAAGACACAAGAAGTGTTAAAAGTTATTCTTGTCTTTTAGGAACAAATAATTTAATTGTGAAGACAATAAAACATACAGACATGCATGCATTCTTCCCCCAATACACACACGTGTGCACAGACACACACAAACACACACACTGATTGAGGTAAAATACAAACAAAAGTAATAGTAAAAATCACCAATAGATTTTGAATGTTAAGAATATTAGACACTTTACTAAATGCCTATCATACATATAACATTTAATCCCCAGGACAAACATATGTGCTTGGCATTATTTTTCTCATCTTTAAGAGAAGGAAACTCAGACTCACATAATAACTTGCCCAAGATTACACAGTCAGCAAGTGGGAGAGCCCTACTCCGAATCCTGTATCTAAAATCATCATGCTATTATATAACATTTTGGATATAGGATAAGGCATTGAATATATTTTAAAGAATTTTTATATTTTTTTCAAGACAAAACAGATTAGGAAACCTCCTTCAATTGGGAACAAAACATGAACAAAATCTGACCATTGGAAATGTGAAATGAAATTCTCAAGTGAAAGCCACTGGAACAGAAACTTCTAGAATCTACCTCTGTGCCTAGATACCTACTCACAGCTAGAGTGACTAAATCTCTGCCTATGGAATTAGACCTGCTCAGTCAGTGAAGTATATTAGTAGTTTCATGTCTATCGTTTTGCTGCAAAAAAGAGTCATGAACAGTTCTCCAGCCTCTAAATCAGACAGGTGCTTATCCTCGTTAATATTAATGTGGCAACTCCAGGGACAACAAAATTTTCAAGAACAGACTGATATCAGTAAAATATTATGACTTCATGACAGGACAAAGCTCAAGATGTTCTGGATGATGCCTTTTTATGTTTTGTTGAAACTTTACCCATTTGAGATGGGCTTGAGCCATCTAATTGCTTGTTTCTGCTTTGCCTGTGTCATAAGAGTAGGTATTATTTTCTATGGGATGGATATTATTATTACCATCTACATTTCATAAATGAGGAAATTGAAGCTCAAAGAAGTCAGGTAAATAAATAAAATCACTCAGCTAATAAGCTACTATGTATAATAGAATTTACATAATGTGAGGATGATGTTATCAGAAGCTTTTAGACACATGTGAAAAGTTTACGGTGTGCATTGGTAGACTAATACAATAATAATAATATCATTGGTAGAATAATAATCAAATGACAAAATTCCACAGGAAGAAGTTAATGCCCCAGATGAACTGGTGATAGGTGCTTTAAAATGCAGGAGGTGAAGGAATCCATAGATCCACATTTACTTATTGTCACATGGACTTCACCTGTGTATACCCAGAGATTACTATTTAGCCTCTGGACAATTTAGCAAGAAGATGCTGGTAGCGTAATAAGGAATTCTACCTCCATGGATGTTAGGCTCAGGTATTGAAACTCACCAGCAATATATACAGTTACCATGCTGGAGTCTCAGGGTGATGAGATATAAGTCACCTGGCTTCCTACTACATGGCAGGACCTCATCATGGGCAAGCAGAATACCATTGTCACCATATCTCCTGTCAGGAATCTAGAGGAAATGTAGCAATCATATTTACTAAATGTCTCAGGCTTGATGTACTCCCATATATTTATTATTTTGGAAAAAAATGTATCTGTTGAGCTTACTATAGCAAAATACAACCTGTATAAGACTTATGTGTCATAGTCCTTATTGTCACCAAACCTCAAATTCTGGAAAGTAATTTATGATTCTGTTCAGTTCTGTACAACATCAAAAACTTCATTAAGCAGGAACTAAGTCTGTTTTAAATAGTGGTATATAGTGATGCTTACCTAGAATCTAAGATAGTGCCTGACACATAGATTGCCCCTCAATGACAATTTATTACTATAAGTGATGATATTGGGTCTGTATCAGTCAGGATTTATAATATGCATCAGAACTTACTCACTCTAGGTAGTATAAGGAAATTAAGAAATTCTTAAAAGATATTATGTATCTTACAAAATCTCTGGGAAGGTTAGAAAATTGTGATTGGAGGCCATATCATTTGAAAAAAACTCCTCGAATTATGCTCCCTGACTGTCCCCATTGAGACTCTGTTGCAGTTGCTGGTAGACACAGACATCACGATGTACCACAGACACGGATGAGTTTGGTCATGGAGCAATGCCACCAGGGCATCCACCACTGCTGCCTCTGAATGCCCCATGCCACTCCACATATCTCCTTGTAGTGGGTTTGGTCTGGTGCTTTTTTCTCCTCACTCTCTTACAAATCACAATATCATGCAGATGCACCTGACTGATGCATCTAGGTCAGTTTGAATTTTACTCAAGAAGATGATAGAAATGTGAATATATGGTTTCTTTTGGAAAAAGAGCTTCAAAATTTGAAAATTCCTCTACTTATTGAGCCAAAGAGCCTGAAAAGTGTCCATTACAAGCTCAAGATTTTCATTACAGAACATGGATTGTTAGGGTCAGGCTAAAGTGGGAAGAGACTGGAGAAGATATGGATACAAGAGAAAAGCTTAGCCTATGTCAACCGCACTGAGCCAGGCTTGGGGGCCATATTGTCTACTCTCATCAGTCAGGGGAATTACTTGATTCTTGAACTTATCTAAGACCACTCTGGGTCTCTGTTTTACTATTTGATATCAGAGGGACCAGGGCTACCAAGTGGGAGGGGGATTGAGATGGTCACAGCAATGCACTGACTCTCTCAAATTATTAGGAAGTGAGAAGATTCTGCAGAAGTTATAAAGGTGTGGTACTAAACATGCTTAGAGCTAGTTTGTAAAGGAGTAAAAAGCAAGGGATATGATGGATGTAAAGTATTTTCATGTATATTCAACAAGAATAACATAAATATCACTGTTTGGCATTATAAAATGGAATGAAATTAGTTAAAATTAACTGGATTATTTTGATGAAATTTCTTGGTGTTTAATTTGATTCATGTGGTTTTGAACTGATGGATTCCGGAATGAAATTGAATTTCAAAGACATGTGTTAATAGGTGCAGACCGCATGGGGCTGATGGAAATAGATTGTCAAAATCATTTCATAAACACATTGGCAGTTTTCCTGGAGCTTGCTTTGATAGCCTCATCAAAAAACACACACTGTCCAACAAATAATAAAATGGGAAAATGTCTGAGTTCAGTGTTAATGACCATCAACTTGTGGATTCATGGTGCAATTCTCCTCAGTGTCAGGACAATTGTTTTCTTCTGGAGAATGGAAAGGAGGTGAATAGTGTACATTTGTAAGCCAGAGACATGATTGCCATGCAGAGCTAGATTAGTCTTTTTATATTATCCATAATTCTTTGGGAGAAGAAAAATTTAAGCACATCAGTAGTCACAGAGGCATTAATCAAATCTTGTGTTGAGCACGGCTTAAAATCCACTGATTTTACCTTTGTTTTAGTTCATTTTGTGCTGCTATAACAGAATACCTGAGACTGGGTAGTTTATAGAGAATAGAGATTTATTTCTTACAGTTCAAGAGGCTGGGAAGTCCAAGGTTGAGAGGCTCACATGTAGTGAGGACCTTCTTGCTGCATCACAACACAGTGGAAGGCATCATCTTGTGTGTATGAGAGAGAGTGAGTGAGCAAAAGAGGGCCAAGCTCACTTTTGTAACAAACCCACTCTTGAGACAATGAGCCCAATCCTGAGATAATGACATTAATCCACTTAGGTAGGCAGAGCCCTCATGACTTATTCACCTCTTAAAGGTCCCATCTCTCAACACTGTTGCATTGGGGCTTAAGTTTTTAACACATGAACTTTGGGGGACACATTCAAACGATAGCAACCCTTAACTATCTATTGAGTCTTTACTAGAGGAAGGTACTGTGCTAATGATTGGGCACATAATGATGAGCAAAACCCAGCAAGTCTCTTAGCCCCACTCAGAGTGATTGGAGTCAATCATTGATCAAATAGGCATGTAAGTGGATTGAAACTTAGGAATGACACATTAGGACGAGAGTTGCTGTGGATTGAATGTCCCCACTAAACTCATTGAAACTTAAATTGTGTCCCCCAAAGTTTTAAGTATTGGAAACTTGGCCCACACTGTGTCAGTGTGGACAGGGTGGGAAATCCTAATATGATAATTGAAATGTGGGGCCTTGAAGAGGTGATTAGATTGTAGGACCATGCCCTAGTGAATGGGTTAATAATGGTGGTCAGGGGTGTGGTTCTGAGGGCTTTAAAAGGAGAGAGCACAAAGAGATCTCTCTCTCTGCTCTATCATTTTCTGCCATGTGAGACCCCTGAGTCACTGTTGTCATCAAGAAGGCACTCTCCATATGTGTTCCCTGGGCTTTGGACTTCCCAGCCTCTGAAACTGTAAGCAATAAATTTTATTTCCTTATAAATTACCCAGTTCCAGGTATATTGTTATAAGTAACAGAAACAGACTAATGTAAGAAAAGTTATGGAAACAGTATTAAATATTGTCAGCAAGGTCAGTAAAGTCTTCCTTGAAAAGGAGAAGTTTCAACTAACATCTGAAAGGTGACCAGGTGACGACCAGGTGGAAAATGAAGAAAGAATGTTTTGAGGAAAAGGAGCACCAAGTGCAAAGGTCATATAGCTGGACAGAGTATGGAAAGAATAAGAAACAACATGAAGTCCATGTGGCTGAGAATTTGGGGGTACAGAGGTGTGGGTATGTATATGATGAGGTGGGAGCAATATGGTATCACAGGCATGGACTATCATGGGTCTAGAGACATACAGAGCGGCAGACCACCAAGGATCTTATGAATTCATCAAGAATTTGATTTTTATCATGAAGCAATGGGAAGGCATTGAAATGTATTAAGTAGTGGGGTGCCTTGATTTATTCCCCTGCCCCCCCCTTTTTAAAAAATTTTATTTTGTCGATATACAATGTGGTTGATTATTGTGGCCCATTACCGAAACCTCCCTCCCTCCTTCCTCCCCTCCCTCCCACCCAACAATGTCCTTTCTGTTTGCTTGTTGTATCAACTTCAAGGAATTGTAGTTCTTATGTCTTCTTCCCCCCCCCAGTTTTTTTTTGTGTGTGTGTACGGGTAAATTAATTTGTTTATTTTTTAGCTCCCACCAATAAGTGAGAACATGTGGGATTTCTTTTTCTGTGCCTGACTTATTTCATTTAATATAACTGTTTCTATGTCCATCCATATTGCTGCACATAGTAATATTTCATTCTTTTTTATAGCAGAGTAGTATTCCATTATGTAGATATACCACATTTTCCATATCCACTCACCTGATGATGGATATTTGGGCTGGTTCCATGAGCTCCTGGGTGAATACTGATGCTAGCTAATGAAATGAATGATTGAAATTTATATATTTACCATTTTCCATAGGGGTTGCATCATTTTGCATTCCCACCAACAATGTATGAGAGTTCCCCTCTCTCCGCAACCCTGCCAGCATTTATCTTTCAGCGTCTTTTGGATTTTTGCCATCCTAACTGGGATGAGGTGGTATCTCAGTGTGGTTTTGATTTGCATTTCCCGGATGCTGAGTGATGTTGAGCATTTTTTCATATGTTTGTTGGCCATTTGTATATCTTCCTTAGAGAAATGCCTACTTAGCTCTTTTGCCCATTTTTTAATTGGGTTGCTTGTTTTTTTCTTGTAAAGTTGTTTGAGTTCCTTGTATATTCTGGATATTAATCCTTTGTCAGATGTATATTTTGCAAAAATTTTCTCCCACTCTGTTGGCCTTAAGTGATATACAAATCCCCCACCCCTTTTAAAGGACAATTTAACTGCATTATGCACAGTCATATGAGGGTATCTTGTAGTGACCTTCCCAGGATTTACCTGGGCTAACACTTGTGAATGCTTGGAGGTGACAGTGATTGAAAAGAGATTGTTGGTACTACGTTAGTCTTACACATTTACAACTTATGAAGCAGCCAGAGTTGGAATTGGAGACTTGGTTTAAAGGAGCTCTCTGGCACACACTCTCTGTGCCCTGCAATGACCTGCTGAGTATTGTCAGCAATTTTTAAAAAAATTTATTATAAAAAGTTTTTTTCCCTTTATTTTTATAGCAGTTTTAGTTTACAGAGAAAGGGAGCAGAAAATACAGATAGTTCCCACATCCTCCCTCTCACACACATACATAGTTTCTCCTATTATTGACATGTTTCATTTGTGTGGTACATTTGTTACATTTATGAGTCAACATTGATATATTAACTTAATTTTATGTTAATGTTCCCTTTTTGTATTGTACAGTTGAATGGGTTTTGCCAAATGCATGTCATATATTAACCAGTTCGTAGTAGTTTTGCTGCCCTAGAAATCCTCTTGTTCCTCCTGTTCATCCATCTCTCCCTTCCTTCCTCCCTCATCACCTGAAATGCTGGCAATCACTGATTCCCTTTATAAACAACTCAAACATTTATCATTTCTTTGTATTGGAAACATTCAAAATCCTCTCTTCTGGCTAATTGAAACTGTACAATAAGTTGTTAATTATAGTCGCCCTATAGTGCTATAGAACACTAGATAGTATTTCTCCTATCTAGCTGTGCTTTTGTATCTGTCTATCAACCTCTCACTATCCCCCTTTCCCCCACCCTTTCCAGCCTCTAGTTTCTGCCCTTCTACTCTCTACTTCCATGTGATCAACTTTTTTAGCTTCCACATATGAGTGAGATCATGTGGTATTTCTCTTTCTGTGCCTCGCTTACTTCACCTAACATATGTCTTCCAAGATCATTCACGTTGCTGCAAAAGACAGGATTTCATTCTTTTTTATGGCTGAATAGCACTCCATTGTGTATATATACCACATCGTCTTTACCCATTCATCTGCTGATGGACACTTGCGTTGATTCCATATCTTGGCTATTGTGAATAGTGCTACAACAAACATGGGACTGCAAATATCTCTTTGATATACTGATTTCCTTTCCTTTGCATATATATCCAGTAGTTGAATTGATGGATCATATGGTAGTTCTAGTTGTAGATTTCTGAGGAACCTCCCGACTGTTTTTCACAATGGTTGTACTTGTTAGCAATATTACCAGAGGTCATCAGGCTGCAACATTTTTGGTGAGCTCATCATCTTGAGTCTCTATTTCTTACTCATGACATGCTTAATGGGTGAAAATGATATTCTGCCTGTTCAACAAGGGAACATACAGACTCTTATATCTCCAACTATATCACCCTGAAACTCAAGCATGTTGCCTTATATGGTGTAAATCCTTCAGTGCAACAAGGTGTCACCTGAATCTCTTCTCCAGGAATCTGGCTAAAATTCCCCACTAAATCACCAGTGCCAATTTGAACTATTATCCTGGATTGTATGACAACAACTGGGCATCCACATGTGCAGGTGGAGATCATCTGCACTCTGGGTGTGTGCAATGAGGATCAGCTTCTGGGTATGTGTAGCCAGAATCTACAAGATCCAGGTGGTGCAGGAGACCAGGCCTGGCCAGAGATGATCAAACTTTAGAAGGCATTTTAATTTTGATTAATTAATTTAATCAAAACAATAACTCAGCATGATTGGCAAGGTGATGTTATTGCTTTCATTTTATAGATGAAAACTCACATGCTTTTGATCTTTGATGAAGTGGTTGTTTCATTAAAAGCTATTTCGATTAAAGGTCACAGAATTCTACTTAAAGTTAGTAAAAAAAAGGATATTTATTATATAGGCACAGAAACAGTATCATTCATTCACTAATTCATTCATTCATCCACTCAACAAATCTTTATTGTTTGTCTGTTATGTTCCAGAATCTGTGTTAGACTCTGGGGATATAATGATAGACCAAACCACACACAGACTCTGCCTTCATACAACTTACAGTCTGGTAGAAGAGATAGGGATTATTTAAGCAATCATTCAAACAATGGTAACATTTGATTTTTGTATTTACTGTGACAAGTAACACAGAGAAGACTGTATTGATGCTGTGACAGCCAAGGATGATGAATTTGACCAACATAAACTGAGATTTGAGAGATGAGAAGGACTTAATTAGGTGGAGAGGTGGGAGAAGAGAGTTCCAGGTCGAGGGAACAGCATATGCAAAGGTCCTGTGTCTTTAGGGAGCATGGCAAGAACTATGGACCAAAGAAGGAAGATGTGGCTGGAGAAGAGTAGGCAAGAAGAACCTGAGGAGAGGTAGAGCAGGGAGGTGCGTAGGGACCAGACCTTGCGGTGACATGCAGGCAGTGTTAAGGGTGTTTTTTTTATCCTGGGAGGAATGGGTGGTCATGGAGGTTTCAAATAAGAAGATGTCGACAAGATTAGCTACATATTGTGTAAAAATCACTCCACCATGTTGTGAAGTATTGGAGGGAGGCAGGAAAAAGGGGAGACTAGGAGGGTATACTAAGTACCGTTCAATCAGAGCTTCATTAGTGATACAGAATGAGAGATCTGTGATAGAGATTAGGTCTTTACTGTTACGGGAGCTAGTACAGAAGTCTAAGGAAGGCTGTTGCCTGTGTATCTGGTTGTAGTCTCTATAGGTCAGTAGGGCTAGAAATATGTGGAAAGTGAAGACAAACTGGAACCTGTGTTCTTCTCTCACCACCTCCATCTTTGACATTGGGTGACATGCAGAAGAAGCTGGTGTCCTTCCCCAAGCAGTGGCACATGCACCTAACTCAGGATCTGGAGAGGAAGGAAGAGATCTGGAAGAAGCTGGAGGATATGTAGGTCGGGTTGCTGTTCCACGTTAACCCAGTGAGCCAGCAAATTAGAGCTGCACCTAACTCTCTTTGCCAACGTTTAGAGCATAATGGCTGCTGATTTCCTTCCATCTTCCAAATCTTGCTTAATTTCTCTGTGGTCAACCCTAACCTAGAACAACAGGGAAGGGAATGCAGAGAAACAATGTTTATTCATAACTAGGTTGGCAGACTACAAAACCACCATAAAGCTTATTGCCATCATTCAGGGCAGAAATAATGGTGATTTGTATTAAAGTCTTGGGGGTGAATTGAGACTTTTGAAGAGTGCAGTCTAGTTATTTTGTAGACTGTCCTTCAATTTGGGCATGCCTGTTTCTTTCTTTTCTTTCTTTTATTATTATTTTTTTTTGGTTGTTGTTGTTATTAGTTTCGGGTTGTGCATATTTGGCTGGAAGAGCAGGGAAGTGATGCTGTGTCCTAGGTGATTTATCAGGAGGCAAATGATGTCAGTTTTCCCCAATTTTGGTGATAGCTTTGATCACTGGGTTATGGTTGTGTCTTCTAGACTTTTACACTGTAAAGATACAATGTTTCCTTTCTATCAATAATAAGCATTAATAAGTTTAATTAATTAGTAAGTAGTTTAATAAGTAATTAAGAAGCAAGTGGTGGGGAAATAATTTGAGACTGTGTGAATACACTGTTCCTCATCAAACTCTTACCCATTGATGCTAGTTTTAGCATCCATTGATGATTTTTTTTATTCTTAACTTTCTTCTCGAAAGATTTGCAGAATAACAGTGTTGCAAAGATAGGGCCGAGAAGTCCAGTATACCATTCACTGAAATTCCACAGATGCCATCATCTTACATAGCCACAGTACAAAGACCAAAACCAAGGGATTATCAGATAGAATACTATATGCCATACTAATATACAGCCCTTATGCAAATATTACCAATATTTCCACTAATTTTATTTTTCTGGTCCAGGGTTGAATCTAGGATCACAGAATGCATTTAGTTGTTGAGGTCTCCTTAGTCTCTTCAGTCTGTGACAATTCCTCAGTCTTTCTTTTTCTTTCATGACCTTGACGCTTTTGAGAGGAGTTAGTTATTTCTCTAGAATTCCCCTCAGTCTGGTTCGTCTGATATTTAGTCATAATTAAATCCAGGCTATGCATTTTTTTTTGCAAGAATAATGCACATGTGACTATGTGTCATTCTTACTGCATGAATCAGGAGGCAAGTGAGGTCAATTTGTTTAAATATGTTAATTTTGATAATTTTAAGGTAAAATCTGCCAAGTTTCTCCCCTGTATAGTAGCTATTTTTCTCTTTATTTAATAAGCATCTTGCCAGGAGATATTTTGAGACTATGCTACTATCCTGTTTCACATCTTGTTTTCACCCACTTGTTTTATTCTAGATGATGCTGGCCCGAAATAATTATTACTGTTGCATTTGCCACATGGTGATTTTCTATTTGCTTTATTCCTTCCACATTTATTAGTTAGAATTCTACTGTAAGGAAGAACTTTCTCTCCCCCTTTTTATTTATTTGTTCCATTATTTATTTATATGACTATGTATTCACAGATTCTTATTTTATTGTATTGACTAGAATCCATTTTATCGTATATTTTGATTCTCAAATTGTCCCATACTTGGTCACAGGGAGCCCCATCAATCTAGCTTCTGTGTTTTTTCTAATTTTCCTCATCATGTTTTGAGCATTGCCTTGCTTTCCCAAACCACAAGATGCTTTATCCTCATCTCTTATTTTCCCTACCCCAGTCCTTGAATCAACCATTTTTCTAAAGCTTGGAGAATGGCATTTGGAAATCAAAAAATTCTCATTGGTAATAGGGTGTTTATTGCTTCTAATCCTCTCAGTGGAAAGAGTTATTTCTGTTTCTATATTCATCTAATTGTATATATTTAAAAACCATGAGTTTGTACTGATAATTCCACTTCCAGTCCAATACCACAGGATTCATGCTAGCTTTACCCCATCCTTATATATAACCCCTTTCTCCAACACTAAGAACCTTGGCTCTCATTACCTATGATATATCAACTTATTTGCTCAATCCCAGAATACACACAAGTATTTTCAAAATTGCCAATCATACCCCTATGAAAAATGAACCTCCTAACCAGAGTATAATATTTGTGTATAGTTCTTTTTATCTTTAGCTTTATAGTACATAGACAATACTTATTTTTTAAAATCATACTAAAGTCAACTCATATTCCTACAAAAAATGAACCTATTAACTAGAGTATAATGTTTCTGCAGGTTTTGTTTTGTTTTGATTTTAGCCTTAGAATACATAGTCAATATTATTTTCTTGAAATCATGTTAAATCCAAATTTCAGTCTCTGTCTGGATTGGCTGGTGATAAATTCGATCACAGTCATTAGGACTTTTCCTAAACCCAGGGTTGTACTGGAGTCTTAGCCATCCTAAGAAGGAACAGACTGTCTGAGGAAACCTCCCTAGTCTTTGTACCACGCAGCATGGGCTCCAGACATTTTTCTGAGCCTGGGAATCCTGGCATTTATGACCTTACTTTTCCAGATATACCGCTTAGTTCTCTCCCTCCAGACTTGATCCTATATGGAAAACTCCCAGAAGTTCATGTTATTCCCGGTCTTGAAAATCTCTCTTTTCCACTTTATTGTTTTGCCTGGGATTAAAAGGTATGGCTGTTTCTTCTTCTGAGTACAGAGTACTAGGGGTGTGATTGGGTGTTCTGCAAATGGAGATTTATGTAGTTCCCCTCTTTTCAGCCCCAGTTCACGGGTCTACCTTTGTTTGTACCATTGGTTGCCAAGTCTAGAGCTTCTGCAGTATTGAGTGCAGAATACTTACACTTAATACCCAATACGTCAGAATACTGACGACACTGCTCCCAGATTTCAGAGCAGCCCTCTCCATGCATACTGCAAGCTGCAGCTCTCTCAGTCTGCTTTCATCCACCACTGCTACATATACCTTTCAGCTTCCAGATTAAAAAAAAAAAAACAAAACTTTTTAGCCCGTGATGGACCTATTCTAATTTCCTTTTCTCTGTTGAGTCGATTCCTATTTTCTTGGCTATTACTTTGTTTTATTCCTTTATTGCCATTTTATTGAAGGCTGTCAAAACAGCAGATTCAGTCTACTCTCTTGCTTCTGAATCTCAGCATATATCTTTACACAACTCAGAACATTTTTAAGGCATTTCATTTAGAATTTCTTTATGAGTTGTTTATGAGCCAAGCAAAAATTTTTCTACTTTATATTATAGTTGGGCACTTGTAAACAAAAATGTCACTATCCAGTTCAATTATTTATCTTAGTTTCTAAATTATCATCATTGTTTTTTGTAATAAAGTCTACCGTCAATGTGGGTAAAGATTTTTTTTAAGACACAGCTGCTGTTAATTTCCCCCAAATTTTCCAAAATGTTTATTGGAAGAAGTGTATGGCTTCACAGGGTGACTATATCACAGACCAAAATACTCATGTTGCTGTAAATGTTCTAGTGTGTTTGCTATAAAATTATTTTCAATTATTCTATAGTCTTCTCATTATAGATATCTCTCCATAGAAAATAAAGTATTTTAGTTTTAAATCCCAATCTCACGTATTCACCTTGTATATGGAGATAACCCATGATTTATCCTTTCCCAGGAGTATAATTTTGCTCTCTTGGGTAGAAAAGGAGCATTTACCCAACTTCATTTAGTGGAGATGGGGTTCTGAGTACTTATTTTACAAGCAGATTTTCAACATCTGTTCATTTTTTTGGTCACATTTTCACTTCCACTTCTAAAAGTACATGTTGCAACCAATTCCTAAACCCTTAAAGGTTCTAAGAAAAAGAGAAGGCTCATTTTCTTTAATCCATTTGCAGTTTTAAGTAGGATTCTGAGAGGGGACAACAGTAAATGCCTACAGGAAGATATAGCTAGAAATAGGAGCCATGCCCGCGATGGCAAAAGGAAAAGCAGGGCTATCTACTTAGTCAACTAATTCAATGAAACAATGTATATTATTGATTATACTTTGAAATAACACACACATAAAGGTAGTTAAGTTAGAGACGTTATCCCTCTTTACTTGATGGGATTTTTGCTAATAAAATACAGCTTCCATAGACTTTGGGTTTTTTTTAGGTCACAATTTGTAGGTGGCCAACTGCAAACCCATATTTTTACCATTATTCTCTGTGCCCTTGCTTAAGCCCCAAACTTTCAGTCTTTTAGTCTGTAGTCTTTTTAAAGAAAAGCATTGTTATCATTTCACAACAGAAACAAAATCCTTTTACCACATTGATTTCATTTCATGTTCATTACTTTATATATCATTGCACACATGTTCCTGTAAAGAGACTTTAAATCCTAGAACTCAAATACACTGGGGTATGCTTAAATGCATGTATAGGTGAGATGTATAAGACAGCAAGCAAAATACCTGACACAGGCAGTTGCTCAAAACATAGTAGCTACTAGCATGTGTAAGTGATGTGTGTGTGTGTGTGTGTGTGTGTGTAAGATTTGAACCGAGAGGTAATACCACTTTATTGTAGATACTCAGCACTCAATCACTTCATGATCTTTTCTTCTTCTGGGTCTAAGGTTAGTTTACAACTAAGAATAAATGAGACACCGAGAGAATGAACCATACCAGATTCTTGTACCAAAGAAAAATATATTCCCCAGCTAGGTAAGTCTCTTAAATATTAAACTCTGAACCTCTATTTCTGCTATTTTACCATGGAGACAATTGTATCCTTTTAAGACTGTGCACTAGTGAAGGTTCTCCAGAGAGACAGAACCATTAGGATATGAATATAGACATATAAGAAAGGATTTACTAGGGGAATTGGCTTATGAGATTATGAAGGCTGAGAAGTCCCATCGCAGGCCATCTGCAAACTGGATGCCAGTAGTGTGGCCCAGTCCAAGGAAACCAATGGTTAATTCTCAGTCTAAGGTCAAAGGCCTGAGAGCCTGGAGGTGCTGCTGGTGTAAGTCCTACAACCCAAAGGCTGAGGAGCCTGATTTCTGATGTCAACAGACAGGAGAGAAGAGTATATTCCTGCTCCAGCAGACAGAGAGAGACTCTCCTTTTCCTCTGCTTTTGTTCTCTCCAGGCCCCCAGCAGATTGGATGGTGCCCACATGTATTGAGAGCAGATCTTTCCCACCTAGTTCACTCAGGCTCACATGATAATCTCTTCTGGAGGCACCCTCACAGACACACCAAAAATATTGCTTTACTAGGTTTCTAGGTATTCCTTAATGTAGTCGTTATCACCTAAAATCAACCAATTAAGCTATTGTTAAAATAAAATAAGGAGTACGTGAAAGTGCTTTGTAAATTGTGAGGTAGTATACACAGGAAATATGTTTTTAAAAACATCATATAAGTAATGCTAATTATAGTAACAACAATAATAAGACAGATATTATAGGAAGATTAAAACGTTATATCCAGATTGAGCATATCCAGGAAAATCTATTAAGACACACACTACATGCTTGTCAGGAAGGGACATGGATTGAGGTCAAATCACACTGGCAGCGTGTGGGAAAACCAAGGTAATATTGTCACAGCTGTCATTAAACAATTAATTATGTGCTAAATTTCCTCATCTCAGCATGTTTTGAATCTCTGTTCACTGGTCAGCCCAACTCAGTTGAAGTGAAATGAAGAGTTGGAGCAATTATTTGGCAAATTTGGACAAATACAAAGCCAAACCAAAGGAAACCTAAAGCTTTATCTAAGTTATTCCAAAATCAGTGTGAGAAATTTCTTTTTTTTTTTTTTTTGGAATAGATTTCTAGAAGAATTGGGATCTACCAAGCAGGTAGTGCAGGTCAGACTTCTTGTTGATAAATTAATCTTTACTGCTCTAAATCACATAACCACCTGTTATGCTTATGGATTGGGAAAACTAAAACTTAATTTTGACCAAAGAAAGAACTGTGAATTTTTGCTTAAAACATCAGAACTGAGATGTTTTAAATCATAGAACCTGCATGTTACACGAGCTACTTGATTAGAAGGAAGGAGCAGTTTTCCTGTTCAAGATGGTGCACAGGACACAGAGGTAGACCTTCCTTCCCTCCCCAAATTCCTTTGGAAGGACAGTAAAGATGTGAAAAAGAATATAAAATACACAGGCGATATGGAGAACTGGATTGGAGAGAGGAAGAAGACAAAATGTTCATGAGCAGAAAGTAGGGAATTATTATAAGCCAATAAAGGAGAAATCACACTAGAGGCAGGGGGATGTTGTGTAGAAGATCGAGTCATTCAGTTCAGCACAATTCTGGGAAGATTTCAGGTGTAGAGGTGGTGTGAATGGGAAGCAGATATACTTTGAGAGACAGTATTGTGGGCATTTAAATAGTATATTGCTTTCTACAAGTGAGTCTCCATTCCAAAGTGACTGGCAATAGTATTATTGGCCCCTGGACAACAGAGAAAGAAAGAGGAATGTCTCCTTCGTGAAACCGAACAATTCTCTTGGAAAAGGTTAGATTTCCAAGGGCACACTTTGGTATTGAAAAATAAAGCCTTTCTTGTAGTGTTAGTTTCCTGTGGCTGCTGTAACATACTGCCACAAACATGGTGGCTTCAAACACCACAAATTTATTCTCTCACAGTTGTAAAAGCCAGAAGTGCCAAATCAAGGTGTCAGCAAGTTCCCTCTGAAGGCTCCAGGGGAAAATCTCTTTCTTGCCTTTCTAGCTTCTGATGGCTCCTGGTAATCCTTGGCTTATGACTGCATAACTCCAACCTCTGCCTCTATCTTCATCTGGCTTTCCTTGCATGTGTGTCTTCTCTTCTTTCTCTTATAAGGACACTGGTCTTGGATTTAAGGTTCATCCAGATAATCCAGGATGATCTTATCTCCAAATTATCAATTATATCTGCAAGGACCCCTTTTTCCAAATAAGGTCACATTCACAAGTTCTGGGGATTAGGAGGTAAACTTATTTTGGGGCCCACTAGTCAACTTGTTTTGACATTGTGGAGGGGGATAAAAAGGGGTGCAACCTGCCTGTCTGTGGGTTCCCCATCCATGTACTCTGAAGTTCAGAGCTTGCTGTCAACCCTCTCATTCAGGAGACCGGTATGCTAAGGAAACACTTCTGTACAATAAGCGGAGAAACAAGAACAAATTACTGGTAATGATCAATCCAGGACTTAATTGACAAGTACAAAGAGAAAACCCAGAGTTTCCAGGCATTTGAGGGAAACCAACAACACATGGGGAAAGGGCCAAGAAGGATGAACAACTGACTGCATAGGAAAAGACAAAAAAAAAAAAAAAAAAAGTAGGACAGACTGAATTGTGTCCTCCCAAGTCCATATGTTGAGTTCTTAAACCCAGTGTGACTATATTTGAAGACAGGGCCTATAGAGAGGTAATTAGGTTAAATGAAGTCATAGGAGTGGGGCTCTAATTCAATAGGGCTGGGGTCCTTATAAGAAGAGAAAGAGACTCCAAAGAGCTCTCTCTCTCTCCATGCAAGGATAGAGAACAGGCCATGTGAGGACACAGTGAGAAGGTGACCATCTACCAGGCAGAAAGAGGGCCTCATCAGAAACCAACACTGACGGCACCTTGATTTTAATCTTGGAAACTTCTAGACTCCAGAACTGTGAGAAAATAAATTCCTGTTGTTTAAGTCACCCAGTCTGTAATTTTCTGTGTGGCAGCCTGAGCAGACTAATACAGGAGGGAAAAATTACAACTGAAAATATCCTAAATACTATTTAGATAGGTTTTAGGAGATATTGCTTTTATAAAACAAGAAAATGCTCCTGGAAAATTGGAACTTTCTGAGAGCAAAATAATTATTAAGAATTTAAAATCTGACTATCAAACTAAAATATTCGATAGAAAGATTGGAATATAATATTGAGAAAATCTCCCAGGGCAAAGAGTGAAATGAAAGAGAGAAAAAATATTAAAAATAAGGCTAGTGATATACCAGGCTAAGTAGATATCTAATACCTTATTAATAGGACTTTAAAATAGATCAAGAAAAATAGAGAGAAGAAAATTGTTTTTAAAAATAGATAAAGTAGTCCTAAAGCAAAAGAATTACACAAGTAGGAAGATTAACAAGACACCCACACCTAGATAAACTATCATAAAATTTTTTTTTTCCTTTTTGTCTTTTTTCGTGACCGGCAACGGATCACAACCCTCAGTGTCGCGCCCGTACCGGACCGGGACCGGCAACGGGATTGCAACCCTCGGTGTTGCGCCTGCACCTTGCTCAGCCAGTGAGCGGCCGGTCTGTATGTGGGATCTGAACCCTCGGCGGGAGCGCCGCCGCACTCCCAAGCGGCGCACTGTAGCAGTGCGCCACCGGGCCGGCCCATCCATCATAAAATTTCATAGATCCAAGGATAAACTCTGGTGCTCCCAGAGGGAAAATTAAAAAGTCTCTTACTAGGGGACAAAAATCACACCAACCCCAGACCAGCAATACTGCATGCTAGAAGACAATAAAGAAGGGCCTTCAAAGTTCTAAGAGGAAATGACATGACATATTAATAACACCAAAAATCAACATTTATTGAATGTCATGTGCCAGGTATTGTTCTAAATCCTTTCTATAAATTATCTTTTTTAATCCTCTCAACAATCCTTTGAAGTAAATATTATTATTATTGTTAAATACATTTTCCAGATGAGAAAACCGAGGTAGGCAGGTTAAGTGACATTCTCTGAGTAGAGTTACTGAGGCGTGTTTTGGTCCGTTTTTTGTGTTGCTACAACATAACACCTAAGACTGGGTAATTTGTAAAGAAAAGAGGTTTATTTGGTTTGTGATTCTGGGACAGCTACACCTGGTGCCAGCCTCAGGCTGCTTCTACTCATGGCAGCCTTGTGTGCAGGGAAATCACATGGCAAGAGGAAGCAAGAGAGAAAGAGAGGGATGTGCCAGGCTCTTTTTAACAACCAGCTCTGGCAGCAACTAGCAGAGCAAGAACCCCCTCTCCCCCTCCATGTCAGGACATTAATCTATTCATGAGGGACCCACCCCCATGACCCAAACACCTCCCAGCACTGCCACATTGGGGATAAGATTTCAACATGGACTTTGGGGAGACAAATATATCTAAACCATATCAAGGTGTGAGAGCAATAAAATGATAATCAGACAATCATTTTCATTTTTGTTAATTCATCTCTTCCCCTCCCCTCCCCTTCTTCCTTTCCCAGCCTCTGGTAACCATTATTCTACTCTCTACTTCTATGAGAACCACTTTAAAAAAAAAATCCACGTGAGTGAGATCATGCAGTATTTGTTTTTATGTGGCTGGATTGCTTTAGTTAACATGATGATCTCTAGCTCCATCCATGTTGCTTCAAATAACAGGATTTTATTATGTTTTATAGCTGAATAGTATTCCACTGTGTGTATATATCACATTTTTAAATTCATTTATTTGTTGATGGGCATTGAGGTTGATTCCATCTCTTTGCTATTTTGAAAGAGCTGCAATAAACATGGCAGTGCAGGTGTCTCTTGGATACATTAATTTCAGTTTCTCTAGATATATACCCGGTAGTGGGATTGCCAGGTTATAAAATAGTTCTATTTTTGGTTTTTTGAGGAATCTTCATACTGTTTTCCATAATGGCTGTACCAATTTATATTCCCACCAACAATGTATGAGAATTTCTGTTTCTTTGTATCCTCACTAGAATTTATTTTCTTTTTGATAATAACCATTCTAACAGGACTGAAATGATTTCTCATTGTAGTTTTAATTTGCACTGATGGAGTGCATTGACACAAGGAGAGTCACCAGCAGAGACCAAAGAAAAGAAGAGGATGTCACTCTCCACAAAGCCCATGCCAGGGTGACAGAAGAAGCACCTGCTCTATGATAATATTGGAGACCTGATCACACCTCTCAGCATTGGACAGATCATCTAGACAACAAAGTAACAGAGTAACCCGTTACTCTTTCAGGAGAGAAGAAATCTAGGGTTATCAGTGGTGGGAGGGGGGAGGCAAAGGAGGACAGGGAGAGATTGGACAAGGGGCATAAAGGGTAAGTACAATTTGTGGGCCGAGCCCATGGCGCACTCAGGAGAGTGCGGCGCTGGGAGCACAGTGATGCTCCCGCCGCAGGTTCGGATCCTATATAGGAATGGCCGGTGCACTCACTGGCTGAGTATGGTGTGGGCGACACCACACCAAGGGTTGCAATCCCCTTACCGGTCACGAAAAAGACAAAAAAAAAAAAAAAAAGAGTAAGTACAATTTGTAATAATATACATACTAGTGATATTAATTTGATCCACATGTATCAACATTGAATCCACAAAATATGAATAATCGATTATGATTCAATTAAAAAAAACAGTTTGCACTGATGATTTGATTTACCTAATGATTAGTAATGAGCATTTTGTCATCTACCTGTTGGTCATTTGTATGTCTTCTTTTGAGAAATGTCTATTCAGGCCCTTTCTACATTTTTTAATTTGGTGAGTTCCTTATATATTCTGGATATTTGGTGAGTTCCTTATATATTCTGGCCCTTGTTAGATGCATTGCTTGCAAACACTTTCTCCCATTCTGTAGATTGTTGCTTCACTTTGTTGATTGTTTCCTTTGTTGTGCAGAAGCTTTTAAATTTGATGTAGTCCCATTTGTCTATTTTTGTTTTTGTTGCCAGTGCCGTTGAAGTCTTGTCCAAAAATGTGTTGCCCAGTACAATTTCATTCATCATTTCCCATGTTTTCTTCTAGTAGTTTCACAGTTTCAGGTCTTAAATTTCAGTCTTTAACCCATTTTGAGTTGATTTTTGTGTATGGTGAGAAATAAAATCTCTCTTAAAATTATATTAGGAGCAGGTTCGAAGCTTTGGGGCCGACACAGAGGAGGACTCCTGAGAGCGCCCAAGCCTGGCTGCAGGAACGAG
>NW_007734997.1:41424-52139 GCF_000696425.1 Galeopterus variegatus
TGGGCCATAATAATCATATACAGCGTATATTGACATAATAAAAATTTAACAAAAAAAAAAAGTTTCAAGGATTTTATTAAAAAAAGTAAAGATGTAAAAAAAAAATTATATTAGGATTTATTTTGAAAGTAAATTAATAAAACACAGAAACACAAACAAGTTTCAAGGATTTTATTAAAAAAAGTAAAGATGTAAAAAAAAAAATTATATTAGGATTTATTTTGAAAGTAAATTAATAAAACACAGAAACACAAACAAAACAAAAGCCATCCCAAAGGGAATGAGACAAGAGATCCAAGAAATAGTTGTACTCAGGCAGCTAATGAGAAGAAATCCTAGATGACAGCTCCGTAGGAGGCTTAGAAAATAGTTCGATTTAGTCCAAGTAGCATCATCTTAGTGACATGGTGAGAAAGCATGTGTTCCTTTTGTCAATAACAAAAAGACAGCTGTTACTGTCTTGAACTTCTTAATCATTTTCAGGCAGGGGACCTGTATTTCCATTTTGCACAGGGCCCTGCAAATTATGTATATGGCTGGTGTGTACCACCATGGATGCAAACAGATTTGTCTAAAGCTTTTTGGAAATAGAAAAAGATCGAGGTTTAGTATATTTTAAAATAATAAAGTTAAGCAATTTAGAAGCAAAAGTAATAGGATTAACAGAAGAGGTTGCCTGATTGAAATGTGAGAAGATATGACACACGTCCAATTTGATGAGATAAATTTCTTATCTGTAAAGGTAAAGTGTCAAGAAATACTAAGATTTTTGAATCAAGAAATAGAGACAAAGTGTGTTACTTAGAATTATGATGTAAATCTCCAGATGAACTTAAACAGACACATTTATTTTTGGAAATAGAGATTGAGTGAAGGAACAAGGTTTTATGATGAAAAACTTTTATTTATGTATTTATTATTTTTATTTACTATTTTTTTTTGCACCTGGCCCATATGGAGATTTTATTTTTCAATTTAATACATTTTTGTACATTTTACTTTACCCCCCTTTATGTACATGCATTTTGAAATTAAGGCATGAAACCCCTGAGTCAAATAGCATATTTGACCACATGTGTTTAATTTTACCTCCTGAAATCTCATTAAAATGAGAATAAAGAACAAAAGAGGTATAAGTTACTAAAAGTGAAGAGAACATAAAGGAAGTCATTAGATGACAAAGAATTTTACATCTCTTGAAGACAGGAATCAACATAGAAAAGTGACAACTAATTCAGCAGGGCTAATAACCCTCTGATAGAATATGGGCTGGGTGGGCACCAGCAAGAATGGAGCTGATCTAGTGAACTATGGAGAGGCTCTGGAAATGGTATACAGGACGAAAGGAGCAAGCATGGGGCTGAAGGCTGGAAAGATCAGGAAAAATCTGTGCATAGAACAGTTGACCTAGCTCCACTCCCCTTTATACATGTGGAAGACTCAGTGGTCTTGCATTTAGCCCTCAGGAAAAACAAAGAAACCAACTTGAGCCTCTAAACATTGTGAACATTGGCATCTCAGAGCAAAACTTTCATTTTCTGGCATTTAGGAGTCCACTAGTCTGATCATCACCTCCCTACCAGCTCATTCTGAAAAGAAGGCTGCCAGTCTATAAGCCTCACCCATGGACCCAATGCTCCCAGTCAGCTGTTACAGTGCTCCAACCTCGAACATATATTGAGAACCAAGGAGCACCAGATATTTGAGAAAAGCTTATGAGATAAAAGAGAAAGATCATAAAGGAATAGAAAAAAACTATCCCCAAGGAAACAGATACAATTCTAGAAAAGGAAGACAACCTTATAAATATAAAACATCCACAGAAACCTCATTTGTATCTTAAGAGGTTTAACAAGCTATTATATTCCTAAAGTAAAATAGACTCTCATGAAAAGGAAAGTCTGTGGACATATAGAGAACTTGGAAGTTACAGATAGATTGCTAAAATAAAAAGAGGGAGGAAGTGAGTTTGTGTATGTGTTTGCTACGTGTGTGTTGTGTCTGTATGTGTATGTGTGTGTATGTGAGAGAGAGAATATGACAGAGAATATGAGAGAGAGAGAACATGAGAGAAAAGGTACGGGTATAGAAGACCCATTTAAGAGGCCCAACATCAAGATAATATGAAGTCCTGAAAGAGTAATAAAGAATCGTGTTTAGATTAAAAGGATTACTCAATAATGAAACTTAAAATAGTAGGAGTATATTGGGAAAAAGGTTAGTGGGGGCAGTGTGTCTGTGAGGTGTCTTACCAAAGGATAAAACATGGAAACCTCCACCATGTATAACTTAGTGAAATGGAAAGACAAGTTGATGTTTTATAGTGACAACAAGCAAGAAATAAAGAAAAATAAGTGAAACATTGCTTTAAGCCAAAAATGATGATCTTGATTTTGAGTTTATTATATTTGAAAAGAACAGGGTAACTATAAGTCAAAGTCTGGTTTATTAATCATAAAATTAGCCATGCTATTCCATGAATAAGATAACATTGAAGGTGAGTATGAATACTCAGAAAATTGGCTGCAGAAACTTAGCAAGTGTCATGGTGTAAATATTTAAAAATCTGTGGGGAAAAAAACTTCTGTTTTTTTTTTTTCCTTTTTGTCTTTTTTCGTGTCTGGCAACGGGATCACAACCCTCGGTGTTGCCCCCACACCTCACTCAGCCAGTGAGCAGGAACCGGTCTGTATGTGGGATCCGAACCCTTGGTGGGAGCGCCACCGCACTCCCAAGCGGCACACTGTAGCAGTGCGCCACCGGGCCGGCCCCCGAAACAAACTTCTGTTGATCGTGAATCAACTGAGAGTTACAGGTATAAATTTGCTAAGATCCTGTCTTATGAAATCCTTAATCCTGAACAAATTTGCAAATGCTGGTGAAACAGCTCTATATGGGTGCTATCTTCTTAGGAAAACCTTAGCAATGGCTGATAAGAGAACCCAAGCAAGTTTTAAAAACATGAAGTCCAGGGTAACTGCCTTTAGATGTGCCAATTCTACAGGAAAGATTAAGTTGACAGTGATGGGGAAGAGCCAACATCTGAGATATTTAAATGATGTATGCAGCTTATCTGTTATTACTGTGCAAACAAGAAAGTTTAGGTGAGCAGATAAATACTTTGTGCCCATGGCTTGAGTTCATGGCAAGCAAATTGGACTGGAAGAAACCACAGAGTTGTATCATTACCAGCCATTACTCCACACATCCCCCTCCTAACCTTCTTGGGGAAAATAATATTTGTGGTCTTTAATTTTTCTCTCAAAGTCACATATTGGCCTTGTTGGCAAAGACATTTACACTACGTGGAAGGCAAGTATAGATAGCATAAATCTACCCCTCCCCACCCTAATTTTGTTTTTCTTTTACTCCTTTGGCTGCTGAGGTTAACAGATACCTAGGAGTCTCAAACATACTAAAGAGTTGAGTCTTAAAGATGTCATTTCTGCAGTAGCTAATGCTTGGAACAATGTTGATACACAATGAAAGTGGTATCGACCTCGACAATGTAATCCCAAACGACAGAATTTAAGAGGGTAAATGAGGGTGGAAACAAAGAGAAGTGAAGGAAAGGGCAGGATTGCTAATGTATTCATCTTAAAAGTTACTTGTTAGGAGATCATGTCAATATTTGATAAATAAAAAATGAAGGATCAAGTATAGTCTTTAGATCTGCAAACTACTCAATCATTAAATTGAAAATAGTGGTATAAGTGTACCACCGGGAAAAAGGGAAATTGGGGTGGTGTCAATTAACACTCGTCTATCTGAGAATAGTTTACTTGGAGTAAGATGAACATTATATAAAGAAATCCAAGGTACCGAAGGGCAGTAATGAAATACTGTAGTCTCCAGTGCACCCCTCCTCACTACCAGACACCCCCAGTCCCCCAAAGGGTCTGCTTTTGACTTTTAACAACTACATGAATTTTTGGTTCTTTTGATGGTGATCTCTATAATTCCAAGTAAAATGGTAAAAAAAAAAAAATTATAAGTAGAAAAATTGGAAAAGGGTTAAATCTTAAGGGGGAAGAGAGATACTAAAGTAATACAATTTTACATAAGAACTGTGCTATTTTAGCACACCCTCTTATTTACATAGTCTATGTCATTTGGTCCTCATGGGGAGTTTGTGACTTTGGCAATCATTGTCCAATCATTTTAAGGACTGAAGACCCAAGCACAGAAAAGATGACTAATTCTCACAACATCCTGTGAATATGGAATTGTAGATGTCATGGTCTGAACCTGAATCATGTCTTCAGTTCTTGTTTTTATTTCTGTATATCACTGGTGCTCAAACACTGGTTTTTGGAGCATGCTGGTCCAGGAAGACATTTTTATCAGCCCAGAGCTTTTCTTTAGGTAAGTTCTCGAGTGTCTTCCTTTGACCATGAGCACCCAGAGCTGTGTAGCTTTAAGGACAAGTAGATTAGGAGAGAACTCTAGCCCCCTTCTTAAAGCTTTTGTGGCTTGCTCAGCTTTTAATCTCCTGTGGCTTGAAAACATCCAGGATGGAGAAATGAAGCTTGACCTTCACTTTTCCAAGTATCACTCTGTCATTTTGGGGGAAGTTTCTTAGAGATGACTTTTGCAAAGTATAAATGTCCCTGTGACATTCAGATTTACATTCTAGGCCCTTATATCCTCTGGGATTTGTGCTGTGATGACTGTTCTCAAAAGGACATGTCAGTTTCTGTAGATTTGTTGAGATGGCATTTCAGCTTTCTTTCACATGTTTTTGGAATTGGAGTCTGATTGACAATTTGTTCTTTGAAGTTACGTACAGATTCAGAATACACTGTTTCTTGTCCACTTAAATCCCACATCAAATCCTTTTTACATACCTTACTGTCTATTTCAATGAAATCACACTGGTTTTCTTCAATGAATGTCCCAGGTTAGAATTTTGATTGAGAAGTTCTGCTTGCATTTTTTTTCCTCCAGAATTCTCTTCATTGGCTGTGGCTTGTTTATATATGAAAATTGTCAATCATCCCAAAATATCTGATGCCTATGCTTCATTTCTTTTTTTTTTTGAGACGTATTATAAGTGTAGATATGGATTTTTCATGTATTTGTACCATTTTTAGAATGATAATTTATATAAAATAGCAAAGTAGGGTTGTTAAAAAGTACCGTGTAGTCAAATGGGTGGAGTTTGCGTATAATTCTGCTGCTTATTATCTTTGTTATGTCAGGCAAATTTGCACAGTCTGGATCTCAATGAACACATATGTAAAAATAGAATATTGTTTTCTCTTTTGTGGTTTTGTTGTGAGGCTTGAAAAAGACAATACGAACCACTTAGCACAGAGTCTAACATATAATATGCTCTCAATAAATGGTAGCTACTATTTTTATAAGCCTTTTTCATATGCAGGGTTATGGTAAGTTATCCAGCAAAGTTCATGATAAACATGAACTTTGTTTATAGAAATATGAAGAGATAATAAAAACACATAATGATAAAGAAATATAAGGCCTGTGACGTCCTCTCCTCTTCCACGCTGAATCCCTCTGCCAGGCCAGCCTTGCAGTGGCACTGCCAATCAGGGATGCCATGTGATGCAGTAGAAGGGGCATGTTTGGAATTAGACAGGCCTGCATTCTAATCCCAGCTCTGCCACCACCTACTTGGTACTCTGGGCCATGCTATTACATCTCTCTGAGCCTCAGTTTCCTCATTTGCAAAATAAGGACAATAACAATACCTACCTCAGCAAGTTGTTGTGAGGATTAAATGGGGTATTGCCTATGGAGTCCTTAGCTACAGTAAGAGGTAAAAGCTCAATACATGTTAAGTCTTTCTATTCTTATTCATGCCTGACATGGTATGTCTTGTGTTTCTCCTAAAAGCAGTCCCTGAGGCAAGGATTTGAGTGCAAGCCATTCACTGGGGAAGAAATCCAGGAAATCACTGTGAAGGATGCAGAATGAGACAAGGAGGGGAGTAAATGCAACAAAGCAAAAAATGCTAATGTGCAGGTTGCCATGAAGGGCATCCCTGGAAACCCTGTGACAAACTCTGTAAAACCCACTCTAGAATTGTCCCACTGAGAATGCTGGGGTGTTTGTCTACCAACCTGAAGCCCTCCTTGGTTTAGCATGATTCCTGGGAGTTAACTCCCCTGTACTCCTGGCCTGCCTCCTGCTGGACAATACCCTCAGGCAGAGAGACAGTGTGGGGGAACTGTCTGTGGCCTCCTCCCAGGGAGAATCCAGGAGTTTGTCCAGGACACTGACAATCTGCTCTCAATGCCTGCATCCTAGACATACTGACTCTTCTGAGCAGTAGCTCAGCTCTTGTCAAACTGAGATGATTGAATAGAAACAGGCACCAATGCTGGGTTAGGGTGAGAACCTTCAGTAAAGAATAATAATAATAAAAAACCCCCACTCTTTTAGTTCCTTAACTTCTGCAGCCATTGTGAAGCTGGCAGGGTCAGACATGCAGAACTGAGATGATTGAATAGAAACAGGCACCAATGCTGGGTTAGGGTGAGAACCTTCAGTAAAGAATAATAATAATAAAAAAACCCCACTCTTTTAGTTCCTTAACTTCTGCAGCCATTGTGAAGCTGGCAGGGTCAGACATGCACACAGGAGCTCAATGGGAATAACGTAATGTCTGCAGGCACAGGAAGACCCTCTCTCAGCCTGTGCTTGGGGCTACTTTGGATTGGGATCCTCCAGACCTGACCTTAGTAGAGTGTGTACCCACCAGAGATGCCTTTTCCGTCTTCCACCCTTAGTTAATCAATGCTCCTCTCATTCACAGCATTAGCATGCTCAAGATCACCAAAGCCAGCCCAGGCTCCAGACAGTTCATGTTCACCTTCTCTGCATTGCCTCTGTCTTGCTCTACTATCCTTTGAGGCCTAAGCTTTGGAGGTCTTCCCTGTCCCCTTGCTTAGTGTCTGTCTCTCCCAGGATCTGGCTTACTGTTATGTTACTTCGGTCCTCTTATCTCTCCTTTCATCTGCAATTTTCAATATAATCTTTGTGCAATCTTTGTTACAGATTTCCTATTTGTTTTTCTTGTATCTGTTCTAGGCAGACAATGTTTTCTTATACTGATTTAATCTTCTTTGATCCTTTACTTTCAACTTGTTTGTCTTCTGTATCAAGCGGAAAGTCCTAGTTTATTTTTCCTTAACATATCTACTTGATTAGTTGCCAGAATCCCACTTATTTTTCTCCTTGCTGACTCTTTCATATCTAGCCAGACAGTTCACTTTATTGTAGCAAGTATGCAGTGAGCATCTACTGTGTGCCCAGCCCTGGCTGTGTGAGATCTATCGCAAGTGTAAGATATGAGCAAGGCCTTGACAGAATTAAGTCTGACTGATAGAGCACCCAGTCATAAGACAGCGAAGTAACTGGACATTGATTTAAACTCACATGTGTGCTATGGATTATGCTGTAAATTCTAAATTAATTTGGAAGCAGAGAACAGCTTGGAATGAAGGAAGCAGAGAAGGCTTTGTGAGAAAAACTAACCTGCATTGAGGCTCCCCAAGACCACACTGAGGTTGAATGATTCCCTATAAGGACTCATAAAACTCAGAAAAACAGTTATATTCATGGTAGAGTTTATTATAGTGGAAGGGTACAGATTAAAATCAGCAAAGTAAAAAGGCTCATAAGGTGGAGTCTAGGAGAGATCAGGTACAAGATTCTAGTTGACCTGTCTCAGTGGAGTCATAGGGGCAGAACTTAATTCTCCTAGCAGTGATATATATGATGTATGGAATATTATTAACCAGGGAAGCTCATCCAAGACTTAGTGTCCAGAGTTTGTACTGTAGGGTCAGTTTCATATGCATGGGGCACCTGCAGGAACTGACCTCAGCTATTTAGACTCTAGTCCTCCCAGAGGTCAAATTGATACAGTGTGGCCCAAAGCCTCAGACATACAGAGACAGGCATTCAACATAAATCACATTGTTAGCACAAACTATCTGGAGTGTCCCAAGGCTTCAGGAATGCACAAATACTCTTACCAGGTTGGGTATTCAGGGACTCAGAGTTTATCTCCCAGGAGATGCTTGAGGGCCAGTCCTGAAGACCTTTGGCATGTGCAAGGTTTGGGCAACCCAGGCCTAGAGAGTTAACCCTTTACTGCACACAACACTCCTTCCACTCTAAGCCATACCATAAATCAGCGGAATGGTAGAATGGTACAGCAGGAAATACCCTCTGCAGTCACTAGGAGTTTAGTCTAAATCCTGTTGTTTCACAGGTAAGGGAGGCTCAGAAAGGAAAAGGAACCTCTAACAGGAAGCCTTCCTTGATGCTCTCCAGATAGATGTGTTGCTTTCCTCCTAGGAACACAATAGAACTTAAAAAACAATTACCATTTACCGAGTGCTTTCTAGGCACTAAATACTAGACTAAGTAGTTTTATGCATCATTTAATCACCAGCTGCTCTTGCAGATATTTACATTCAAGTCTTGTCTTCTCCACTAGATGGTGAACTCCGTGAACGTAGACTCTGTGACAAATTCATCTTGGTACCTTTAGTGCCTAGCACAATGCCTGCACATAGTAGGTATTCCAGAAGTATTGATGAAATGCTTGCATAAATAAATAAATATTTTGCCCTGCATCAAGAAGTAAATAATGTCAGAAGCCAGAACTGGAATTCAAAATTCCTCCTGTGTAATTTCTCTGAGTAATGCTGTGAAAACCAAATTTAAAAAGATGACAGTCATCCCAAAGCTGACACCTCCTAGAGAACAAGGACTATCTATGGATAATCTTCCATTGGCTCATCCACAGACATACAATAAATAAAATGAAACAAAATTGTAAGTCATCAGCACTAGAAATAATATTATAAAATACCAGTTATTAGTAATGAAAACTGCTTGAATTTCTCCAAAGAAGCCATGCTGTTTTCTACATGTGTGCTTTTAATCCCACAGCTCCTAGTGCCTGCGGGACACTCCATAACTCATCCAGATTCCCCTTCCTTGTCCCTAATTTAAAGCTCAGCTTGTTCACTTAGACAGGAGTTCTCAACACAGATTTATCATTCCCTAAAGGGTACATGGAAAAACCTTAGGGAGTTTGAAGATGGGGAAATTATCTTCATTTTTATTAACCTTTAACTGAAATTAATAATTTTTTCTTTAATTATGAATGCAACTAACAAATACTACTAGTATTAGCAGCATTTATGATTTTGTGACCAATTGAAAGCACAGATATTTTTATGCCACATTATAATTGTTGCGGTATCTCAAAATATTGACTATGTCCTTCACTATTTTGTAACTACAGTAGTAATTAGGCCTATCACTTGCTCTTGTTTTCATAAGTTAGTAAGAAACACATGCATTATAAGATTATATCTGAAAATATTTTGATAACTTATTTCCATATAGCTGGTTTCCCTGAAATTCTACACATTTTATATTATGCATTTAAAAGCACTATTTGGAAGAGAGTAATAGCCAGCATCCTAGGCAAGAGCTGAGGGCAATCGCCCCCAACTCAGAAGCAGGCCAGAGAGCATGCTGAATATACCACTTCTATGTGGCTTGCCCACAACAGCCACCACCACATCCATGGCTGCTGCAAAAGTGGCTCAATTCCACAGCAGTAGCCACAGCCACTGTGCAAGTGGCCCATGAGACACTCAACTGCATTGACACAAGAACAGTCACCAGCAGAGACCAAAAAAAGAAGAGGACATCTCTCTCCTCAAAGCCTATAATAGAATAATAGAAGGAGCAACTACTCTACCAGATAACCAGACATCAATATGGAGATACTAGAAATACGAAAACCCCCTAAAATATGACACCGCCAAAAGAATACAGCAATTCTCAAATACCAAAATCTCAAAATTCTCAAATATCAAGAACAGGATACACTTGAAATGACTGAAAAGGAATTACAAGCAACAGTCTTAAGGAAACTCACTGAGATACGAGAAGACTCAGGCAACATAATGAAATGAGAAAAAAAAAATCATTATCTGAAGGAGGAAATTTACAAAGAGTTTAATACCTTAACCAAGAATGTACCAGAACTCACAGACCTGAAAGATTCACTCAAGGAAATAAAAAACACAACTGATAGCTTAAGCAGCAGGTTAGAACAAGCAGAAGAAAGTCTTTCTGATCTTGAAGATAACTTTTTTGAAATAACCCAGGTGGACAAAAAAAATAAAAAAAGAAAAAAGAAAAAAATAATTTAGAAAAATGAAGAAAATCTAAGAGAGTGAGCAGACAACTTAAGTGCACAAACATTCTAATCGTGGGTGTTCCAGGAGGGAAGGAGAAAAGAAAAGGCATGGAAAACCTATTCAATGAAATAATAAAGGAAAACTTCCTAGGTATAGGGAGAGGCATGGACCTTCAGATACAGGAGGCTCAAACATCCCCAAGCAGATTTACCCAAAAATATCTTCTCTAAGACACATTATAGTAAACTGGCAAAGCTCAAAGACAAAGAGAGAATCTGAAAAGAAGCAAGAGAAAAGCATCAAGTGACCTATAAGGGAGCCCCTATTAGACTAACAACAGACTTCTCAACAGAAGCTCTACAGGCCAGAAGAAAATGGGATGATACATTCAAATACTAAATGAGAAAAACTGCCAGTCAAGAATACTATACCCAACAAGACTGTCCTTCAGAGATGAAGGAAAAATAGTGTCTATTCCAGACCAAAAAAAAAAAAAAAAAAAAAAAAAAGGGGGAA
>NW_007734997.1:53139-80914 GCF_000696425.1 Galeopterus variegatus
AAAAAAAAAAAAAAAAGGGGGAATTCACCACCACATGACCAACCCTACAAGAAATCCTCAAAAAAGTCTTGCATCTGGAATCTGAAAAATGATAATCAATACCACAAATACACAAGAAAGAATCAGATGTTTAATGACCAAAATAATACATTAATATAAATAAAGTGCTTAGGTCTATAATTTATTTGAAGTTATATTGAGGAAGAACAATCCAACAGCCAGACTGATGGCTGATGGCATTATATCACTTGTTTGTCTATATTCTCCAACAGAGGGTTGGTCCAACTAACAGTGGAAAAATCAAAGCCCTAAAGTGAAGAAGTGCCAAGGTGTTTCCTGAACTGTAAAATGGGAAGGTTGCACTAGATTATCTTCATGGTCCCTTTCAATTCTATCATTCTGTAATACACACTTCTATCTTGTTAAAGAAACAGGCACTATCTCTTAAAAAAAAACTGACTAAACTGTTACAAAATTCAATCAAAGTAAAAAAAAAGTAATAATTTAAAAAAATCTGCCAAAATAGAGAAAAAAGAACAACAAAACAAAACAAAAAACAAAACTGAAATTCTATTTTTTTCTTCCATATAATGCTGGGTTAAAACAGAAATGTGAGTGACAAATGATTGTCAGTCTGAAAGATGTACCGATTGTGAAATATTTTCTAGCCTCTTCTATATCTCCACACATTGTGGTAACAATTTTTTTCACCCAAATCTTGCCTTCTTTAGTAGAGTGTGATAAAGTAGGTTTATTTAATATAAAATATTAGTCAGCCAATAGAAAGCGTTGCTATTTTACAGTGACTTCATTCACTTAAATCACCTGAAAAACCACCAACATTTATGACTAAGGGCAAAGTTCAGGGAACAATACTAAAGTAGGAGATGGAGATTATTAGATTAGTAAATAATTTGTTTTTATATTTATGAAGCTCAAAGTGACTTCCAGTTTGGGTGCAAGATGAGGCTAGAAACAAAAAGGAGTCTGATTTTCTGTATCTTATGCTGTCTGTAGGCCATGCTGTAGAATCTTAAACTATGAAAAATAGTTATAGCAATTTCTAAAATGTAGGTGTGTCCTTCAGTCTACCTTTAATAAAGATAATCAGGCAAGAAAAAAATTTAAAAAACAGTGATTTGGATAAGGGGTCTGTATTAGTCCGTTTTTGTGCTGCTATAACAGAATACCCGAGTCTGAATAATATATAAAGAAAAGAGGTTTATTTGGCTCGTGATTCTGGGACAGCTGCACCTGGCATGGGCCTCAGGCTGCTTCTACTTATGATGGAAAGTGGCAGCCAGCAGGTATAAGCAGATCCTATGGTGAAAGGAAGCAAGAGAAGGGGGGGGGGAGGTGACAGGGTCCTATAATAAACTAGCTCTCACGGGAACTAATAAAGAAAGAAAGAACTCACTCACTACCCCCAACCCCCAGGGAGAGCATTAATCCATTCATGAGGGATATGTCCCCATGAATCAAACAGCTCCCAACACTGCCACATTGGGGATCAGATTTCCACATGAAATTTTTGGGGGACAACACATCCAAACTCTGTCAAGGTCCATAAGTTTCACCAGACTGCCATGAATGTCAACTACCTAAAGTAGGTTATGAAGCCCTTAGTGATAGTCCTGTGTGATTCAGTGATGCCTGTGCATGTCTCTAACAAGGAACTTTCTCAGTTTCTATAATACTTCATTAAAATGTCTATTTTGCCAACTACAGCATGTGCCCCTGGGGAATAACCTGGGTCCTATTTGCTTGAATACCCCCAGCACCTACTAGCACTGTAATCAGTAATGCTTGCTGAATGAGCTCCTAAGTTAGTAAATGAATGAACCAGGGGGCTTTTTCACAGCATGCCTGGACTCATATTTATGAATGCAGTTTTTCCTCTCCCAAAGTACTACTTTGGGGAAGGCCATGTTTACTTGTCTTGTTTTTCCATTGCTCAGGATATTTCTGCAATCCCCTTGAGCCTTCTTGGCTAGGTTCTGAGAGCATTACTAAGAGGTTCAGTCCATAATATCAATGTTAGACTAGAGTTGTGACTCACCTTGGTTACCCAGCTTTTTGTTCAAACTAAGCTCTGAGTGACTTTTGACAATTTCAAATGGATAAACAAGCAGCAAAAAAATGAACTCACTTTTTGAGAATGAAGATCTAGTTATTGCCACAGAAGCTATTCAAAAGAATATGTTTCATGCTTTAAAAAGAATTACAGAACAACAAAATGTCCCTGGTAAAGGCAACTTTGTGGATATAAGTTTGTAGTTTCTCAAAGGGATCACTTTAAGTTGACCGAGAACTTATACACATTCGAATGCGTTGATTACAGAAAGACTTGATTTTCTGTCTCTCAATTTCTATGTTGCAGCAATCTTGGAGAAGTTTCAACAGTCTTCTCCATTTTAATAGATAAGCCCTATGTTGTATTTACGAATGGTGGCCCAAACTCCCCTAAATACATTGCAGTTTTTCCTTGCAATTTCTCCTTCTTGAAATCTAAGTGTTGAGGGCGTAAGACTTGGGTTGAGTCTATTTGGCATTTTACTGTTGTGCAACACATACTCAAACCCCTCGATAAAGAATCAGAGATTTACATAATCATGAGCTTTCCAAAGGATGAGCACTGCACAGGCTCATATTAAAGATTCTCTTCACAAATTAGTATTCTTTTATTACATACCAGACTGGGTTAGATGCATCTATGGAGAATTACAAGAATTTGGAATGATTCTGTTTCATTGATACACCTTCTTTTACATTCCTCTGGTGCTCCAAGAATGAAAGCCACAAATAAATCTTTCTTGTAATGCTGCTTTTCATTTCAGCCACAGAGGAAACAAACAACACAAATACCACCAAGAAATAAAGGCCCCAGGAAGGTTAATTGTAAGAAGGGCTTCCCTCATTCTTCCCTGACCCTTGGCAGATCAACTGTTAAGACCTGTCCATTGGCAATTATTAAAGATAAATAAATTTTACAAAAACTGTTCCTTGTGAGCTCCATAGGTTTAAAGAAAACAACATTGATTTATTTGGTTTCCAATCCAATAAGTTGTGTGTTAATCATCTTTCACAACAGATACTTCAAAGGAGAAAAGAAGACATTATAAAGAAGAAATTCCTTACAACAACTTGAGATGTCTCAAAATCTCATTATATGCATAAATTCCCAGGCTGCATATGTATCAATTTGGATTTTCTTATTCATATAATGAGTTGACAAGCTCCTGGGGGCCACCAGAATCTGGGTCTGTTAATTATCTAATATAATTACAGCAAGAAACATCTGTGCCTTTTCTCCTGCCCCACATCAGTAGAAAGATGCATTTACAGAGTATGTAGGGAATATCATTGTTACTTTAAAATATGCATAATGTGTAGACATTCTTATTTAAGTTCAGTCACAAGTAATATTCAAGGGGTTTAGATTTTTTCCTTTTTCAATGCTCAATTCCAATTACTTAACAAACAATTACATGCTGTGTACTTTATACAGTTCTAAATGCAGAGAATACATTTTGAAAATTATTTAGGTCCCTGGTTTTGTATATATCACAATACAGAGGGGGATACAAAGTACATTATAATGAACTCAGTGCTATGACTGAGGTGTAAAAAATTCTGCATGGGTATGGAGGAAAGAGAAATAAGTCAGCTTAATTTTGCTGATTATATCCTCCTCTCCGATATTGTCAACTTCTCCCTCTGTACTGGCTTCTCCCATCTTATAACAGAAAAAGAAAACAAGGCACCACCACTAAAAAGCAATCCTCTCTCAAGCCTATATATTTTTAGCCACTGTCCTTTCTCCTTCCCTTTCTAATCAAGCTTGCACGTGTATTATCTACACATACTGTTTCTTCATCCCCATGTTTGCTGGACTATGTCATGCCCAGATTCCTTTTCAAGGAAGAGCTTGCTTTCCCAGATTCTGGGAGAGCTGCCAGCAGGTAGCATTCAGCTGTCAGCCCTTCAGATATGCTTCTGCTGGAGAAAGCTGACTCACCCAGGCTCACACCCCTTCTGGTCTGTCTACCTTCAATGAGTGACTAAAACAGAGTCTATAGGATTGGTTGTCTTGGACCAACATGGGACTGCTTTGAAAAGCACTCACCCAGGCTCACACCCCTTCTGGTCTGTCTACCTTCAATGAATGACTAAAACAGAGTCTATAGGATTGGTTGTCTTGGACCAACATGGGACTGCTTTGAAAAGCCATGCTAGCTCCTTTCAAAGCTCTTTGTTGCTCAAGAGATGAGGCCATTTTAAAAAAATCTCTTTTAATTGCAATGGTGCCTGGAGTAGCAGTGTAAATACTTCAAAACTATTAGATGAGTGAATACATGCTAGAAGTACTCTCATTATTTGTATGTTTTGACAATTCCAGAAAACCAATATTTTTATTGTTTTGGGGGTATGCCAAAGAAAATAGAAGATTGGTTAAAATGGTTTTTAGAAAAGTAACAAATCCTTGGCTAGACCAGACTGTAGATTCTAGAGATAATGCACTGTATAAAATAACTAAAATACAAAACTACTTGAAGTCTTCTAAGGATTCAAGTGGTAGAGAGTTAGCTGCAAACCAGAGATGCAGTACCCTGGGATATCTAGTAAAATCTAGAAAGATCAGAGAGAGCTCCTTGGAAGTCATAGCTGTCAGGTGGACTTTGCAGGAGTCAAACTTGGTATGGTAGGGAGGGAGCGGGAAGGGTGTTTCTGGTGAGGGTGTAGCAGTAGTCAGTGCTCAGGGGTGCAAGGGGTGGGAGGACCTGTCTTTTTTACATTCCCATTTCCATTTGCACATATAATCATCTCAGTAACTTGTTACATTTCATTAAACTTACGTATCTACATATGTGTTTTTCCTGCTAGATGTTCACTCAATTGCAAAGATTATATTTTAATTATTCTCTTATTCATGGGGACTTGCTCATTGATTAGCTCAAAGTAAACTCTGTAAATAGTGCTTTTTTGTAACTAGATTGTAAAAGGTGGGTTGATAATTAATGATATTTTTATTCTTTTACTCATTTAAAAAAATTACTGAGTACCTGCTATGTGCCACTCACTGTGAGAGATTCACTAATTTTTGGAAAAAAACCTACAAGGCAGGAATTGTTTCTCTTTTCTTCAAGATTTGGAAATTGACATTCAAAAAAGCTGATTAACTTCACTGAGACCCTTTCTTCCCAACCCTCTTCCAGCTGGTGGAGTCATTAAACACAGTTCTGGTCAATGGCATGAACTGGACGTCTGCTGGTGGGGATTCTGGGAAGACCTTTGCTTCCCTGATTAAAAATTGGCCACCTCAGCTGGATCACCCTATTTGCCTTAATTGCCATTGTCTTTCTGCTTCTTTACTTTTTAGGACCTGGAGGTAATGCCTAGAAGTTTAGCAGGCATCTTGTAAGAGGCATGGAAGCATGACGATGAAAGTCAAGTACACTCAGGAGAGAGGAGCGATCAGACAAAAGGAGCCTGGGGTCTTGGTGACATCTGTGAAAAGCCCCCCAGAAAGGGTTTCCTTTCTGGACTCTTAGTTATGTGAGGATAATTAATCTCTATGTTAGTCCATTTTTTAAAAAAAATCAATTTCTAACTAACATTGCTAGTAAGTGGTAGAGGTGGGGGTTCAAACCTATGTCTTCCTGACTCCAAATCCCAAATTATTTCCACTTTGCCATATTCCCTTTTCATATCACATAGGGCCTGGCTCAAGTTTTTCCAATATGAACACAAAGAAAAAGGCCAAATGACACAGAAAACTGTCAGTCATATCTAGGGTTGGGTGATGAGCTATATCCTCTTGGCTCAAGTTTTTCCATGGGTAGACAAACTTAGTGATGATGGAATGACCAGAGAAGTCTTTGTGGGTGGTGTAGGATGCATGCTAAGTCTCAACAGGTCGAATTTGGATGCTCAGAGAGGGGGTGGCATAGGGTGGTACCACACCTGGAAAGGAAAGAAGAGACTTTAACATCATTGGTGAAGGTGGATCATGAGAATATTGCTCTCTCATGTACCTTTATCTTTATAATGTGTTCAGTTGGAAAAGCCACGGAATTCCTTTTCTTACTCTTTGGCAAAGAGTTTGAGAAGCCATCGCATTGTACTTGGTAAAGGTCAAAAAGTAGTAACAGTTGAAAGAGTGAAGTCAAGTGTCCTCTGGCAACCAGAAGCACTGAGAATACAGGTAGGCAGCAGAGTCAACTTGACGTGGGTAGGTCACCAGTGGGTTGCTTATTATACTCTCATTGATTTCTCACATGCACTTGGTGGCAGCTCCCCATTTTTACCCCAAGATGCTGTGCTGTGGTCAGAAAGGCCGATAGCAGACCCAATAATCAGACAAGGGTTTTGACAAGCACAGTGAGTGCCAGCATGTTGGGACACTTGGAAAGCTTTTAAAATAATTAATTTAAGTTTACTTGGTATCTGAAGATATTTGGTGTCCAACAGTACCTTGACTGGCTGCACTATTTTCCCTTCAAAAAACATAGATTTCTTCTGAGGGTGCATTTGGAGGAACAGGGAATGGTTTTCCCTTCTCATCACTTAAATTATTATTATTTTTTTTCCTGCACAGATAAGGACTAGGTATCATTTTCTTTAGATGACCTTGTCCACAATACCTGCTAAAATCAACTGCATTTAAGATCCTTCCTCAAAACTTTTCAAACTTTATGTATAGATTTATATGTAAATGTTTAGATAATACTTGTAAAATGTATAAACCAGCCATTCATATTTTGCAGAGCAAACAAGCTCAGCCATGAATTGTCTCCTGAACGATGTTTAGAACTAATTTTCCTGTAGTAAATTTTGTTTCAATGTAAGTATTACTTGGGTTCTCTCTAAACTGCTCTTATTTGATAATTCCATGTGCTACATAAAAATAGCAGAATACAGTTTTATTTTTAGACTAAGCTGTGTTGACTATTGAAATTAAAACAAGCTGGAAAACTAGAGGGGTAGTCTCCAAGAATAAGGAGCATTTGGGAGAAAACTCAGCCTGAGGGAAGAGTCAAGTAGATAAGCTGGGTTTGGTGACAAAATCTTAGACATGAAGGGGGAAGGACAATCTTAAACACATCATGATGTCCATATTCTGCATTTGTTTCCAAATCCAGTCTTCATGCTTTCAGGTTCGACTCTTTCCGTAAGCAAGAGGTATTTACATTATTTTCCCTTTTAATGAAAAGGATGGTTTTACCCAAGACTTGTGTTTCCACTCTCACGTATGTTTGTCATGAAGCTTTTGTACATTTGTATCTGAGCCTCCAGAGCAATGGTGGTACCGGCGTAAGCAAGAGGTATTTACATTATTTTCCCTTTTAATGAAAAGGATGGTTTTACCCAAGACTTGTGTTTCCACTCTCAGGTATGTTTGTCATGAAGCTTTTGTACATTTGTATCTGAGCCTCCAGAGCAATGGTGGTACCGACTGTGCTTGGGAATCAATGGAAGAAGTAGCCACAGTGCTTGTTAGAGCTGTTGGCACCAAGTTTACCAAGGAGTTCCCAAGAATGGTGCAGAGACCCTAGCAAGCCCAGTGGTAACCAGTGGAAAAACATGGAGGGCATCTCTTACTAGTACAAAGACTTCATGAGCATGTTGAGGACTCCAGTAGATAAAAATGGCATATGGGACATATGGCTTACATTAACATGGTCCCTTTAATATGTGGAGTAACAGTTGCTGAAATGCTAGATATTAGTCTGACCTCATTTGGAAAAGTAAGTGGCAGTGTTGAGAGATATAAACTATCCAGTCAAACTGTTCCTGAAAATGCACTGAAATGAATCATAAACAAACTACGTACAGTACCTTGGATGTTCTCCACCTCTGCACCCTCCCCAGCACTTCCCAGATGAGCTACAGAGCACACCGCTACTACTCATGTCTTTGTTCTTGCCTATGTGTCTTCTCAGTCCACCTCACCTATTCCTGATACTTGTTACTGCTAGTCAAATGGATGCCATTGCCATCTGCTCCCCAGTAACTCATGAGACAAGCTGGGGAAAGGGACTGACAAACTCACCAAATTCTTACACACTCTCTGTTCTTGAGTCAGCATAACGTCTCAAGATGAGGAATAGAGAAACCAGAATCAATTAGAATAAATATTGATATTATATCAGCTGGTTTACTCTGTGTCATAAGACAAAGGATCTTTGGCCCTTGATACTTGGCTCAGTCACCCTGAAAAATGCAGGAATCAATCCCCCAGACACGAAAGAGCAAAGGGGAGCAGAGAAGGCTGAGTGGGGAATTCTGTCTTTTATATCACACTCCACCCCAGTCATCAGGCTTGAAAGAAGCCCATCTTGCACTGTTCATCTAATGATTGTCCAGAGGTTTGCTCAGAGTTCATGCAGTATGGATGCACGGTCTTTCACCTGTCAAGGCTTGGATTTAAATTATTCAGAGCTTTATCTCATAAACGGGTTAATTCACCAGCACTAATTTGCTCATGATCTTTGTCTATCATGGGGTCAGATTTTGAATACAGATGTCTTTCTTCTAATTTACCACAAAGTTCCTTTTATCTAGATCCTTTCCCTTCCAAATCTTGTAATCCATATCCTTTCAATTTTAGGTGCTGTTTATGGACCCTGTGGACTGAGTCACTTGTACCTGCACTGGCTCACGGTAGACGGTATCTCCTGCTCAGAAAGTTTGGGTCCTTTTCGGTTGTGACTGAGGCTTTCATCATGTAAGGCCATAACTTCAGTGGAAAATGACTTTGGAAGGGAAGGGAGGGCAGTGCTCAGCACTGTGCCTCCTTAATTCAGCTCTTCTCTTCTTGGTCTTCCTTAAGACATTTTTTTTTTACTTTTTTAATAATTTTTTTTCTCTCACATTCAAGTTATTTTTCTGTCTTCCTTATGGAATGGCAACCCCTTGGAAATCAGGGACAAGGTAACTTTTCTGACATCAGAAGCCCTATGTTCAAATCTCAGTTGTGCCAAATACTGGCTGTGTGACCTTGGAAGTGGATATTTCTCCATATGCAAAATAGGGATAATAAATTACCTCTCACTGGTGTATGAGGATTATGTGCAATAATGTTTGTAAGAGTCCTCTGTTAAGAGTAAAGCTCTTTACAAATGTGAGGATTTAATGTTGTTGTAATTGTTATTCATCACTGTATCATTCACATGGCCTAGAATTGGGCCTTACATATCAATAAGTGCTCAATACATTTGGCTGAAATAAATAACGAATACTCAATAATTAAAGGCAGATTTGATTTCAGTGTTGTGAATGTTGATTGGCAGTGATTCTGTCACAGAACTCTAAGTAGCCTATGGTCTTGCAGAAAAATGAGATATTGACAGCCCATGAGACTTTGGATACTCTGTCATACTTCCACTGGACTTCCCATGGCCACGGGTAATAGCCTCAGAAGGATGGGGGACAGAGAGTGTCAGGAAGCTAGAGGTAGATCTTGCTCTCTCTGTTGAGTGTTCAGTCTGATGGTATGTTTCTGCTCCTCTAAATCCAGATTTTTTTTTTTAAGGATTTTTTCTTTGTAGTTGGTGTGGCCCTTGGAGACAGTGATTTGGTATAGAGAAAAGAACATAGCTTTTGGAATTCGAATCCCAACTCTGCCATGTGCTAGCTGTGGGCTGTTAGGCATGCTTTTTCTCCTGTCTCAGCTTTCTCATCTGGAAAATAGGGATAAAGATAACCTACTTCAGAGATTGCTGAGGGAATGATGCTATATATAAAGAACCTAGCAAAATTCCTGGCAGGCTGTTAGCACTTAATAAATGGTAGTTGTAGTGGATTGAATTATGTCCCCTCAAAACTCATTGAAGCTTGAATTGTATCCCCCATGTTTTATGTATTAGAAACTTAGCCCCCACTTTGACTGTTAAGAGGGTGGGAAATCCTATTGTGGTAATTGAAAGGTGGAGCCTTGAAGAGGTGATTGGATTGTAGGACCATGCAGTAGTGAATGGATTAAAAATAGTGGTCAGGAGTGTGGTTCTTAGAGCTTTAAAAGAAGAGGAGAGTCTGTCTTTTACTCTCTCTCTGCTCTTTCTGATTCCATCATCTTGCAATGTGAGACCCCTCGGTCACTGTTGCCACCACCAGATGGACTTTGGACTTCTCTAGAGCTTTAAAAGAAGAGGAGAGTCTGTCTTTTACTCTCTCTCTGCTCTTTCTGATTCCATCATCTTGCAATGTGAGACCCCTGGGTCACTGTTGCCACCACCAGATGGACTTTGGACTTCTCAGCCTCAGAAACTGTAAGCAATAAATTTTGTTTTCTTTATAAATCACCCAGTTCTGGGTATTATGGTATAAGTGACACAAATGGACTAATAGAGTAGTACTTTTTATTTTTACATAGACTTGAATTTATTGCATCAGATGGCCCTACACCTGACGTTTCTTTTGTTTATCTTACCCTCTTTTTCTGTCTTCTCTGGTTTTAATAGAGTATTTCATGTGATTAGCATGATTCTCTCTTAGCATCTGATTCTCTGTATTCACCTGTCTCTCCAGATTTAGCATGGTGGTTTGCTCTGTGACTTCAATTCTTTGATGAGTATGAGAAAAGTCATTGATCTTCAATTTGTTCAGTTTTTGATGTTGTTGTTGTTGTGAGGGTGCGAGTGATGACTTCCAAATTCTTTTCTTCTGAAAACCACTTTATTGAGGTATGATTGACATGTAAAAAGATGTATACAACTTGATGAACTTGGAGATACCTCTAAAAGCTTCCTGTTGCCCCATTTGTTTATTTATTTTTGTAATAAGAACACAACGTAAGTTCAGGTCTTTTAGCAAAATTTTAAGTATACAATGGAGTATTGCAAACTGTAGGCATTATATTGTACAGTAGATCTCTAGGACTTATTTCTCTTGTGTAATTGAAACTTTGTGCCTTTTGACCAACACCTCCCATCTTCCCCTCCACCCATCCACTGGTAACCATTATTCTACTGTTTGTTTTTATGAATTTGACTATTTTTGAGTCCTCATATAAGTAGGGTCATGCAGTATTTGTTTTTCTGTGTCTGGCTTATTTCACTTAGTATAATGTGTTCCAGGTTTAATTATGTTGTTGTAAATGGAAGGATTTCCTCTTTTTTAAGACTGAATAATATTCCATTGTATGTAGATACTGTATTTATCTTTATTCATTCATCCATCAATGGACATTTAGGTTGCTTGTATATCCTGGATGTTGTGAATAATGCTGCAATGAACATTGGAGGGCATATATCTCTTTGATATCTTGGTATCCTGATATGTCTTTGATATTTCAAATTTTTTAGTTATATACCCAGAAATGGGATTGCTAGATCATACAATAGATTTATTTTTAATTTTTCAGAGAAACTCCATACTGTTTTCTATAGTGGCTGTATAAATTTACATTCCCATCAACAATGTATAAGGGTTCTCTTTTCTCTGCATCCTTGTCAACATTTGTTATTTATTTATTTTTTAGTAATAGCCACACTAACAGGTGTAAGGTGATATCTTATTGTGGTTTTCACTTGCATTTTCCTAGTGTTTAGTGATGTGAGCACCTTTTCATATATCTGTTGGCCATTTGTATGATTTCTCTGAGGAATGTCTACTTGGGTCCTTTGCCCATTTTTAAAAATTGGGCTATTTGTTTTTTTTGCTATTGAGTTGTTTGAGTTCCTTATATATTTTGGATACTAACCCTTTATGATATATATGGTTTGCAAAATTTTCTCTTAGTCCATAGCTTGTCTCTTCTCTTTGTTGATTGTTTCCTTTGCTTTTCAAACTTTTTAGCTTGATGTAATTCTATTAATCTATTTTTGCTTTTGTTGCCTGTGCTTTGGTATCATATTCAAGAAATCATTGCCAAGGCCAATGTCAAGAAGATTTTCCTCTGTTTTATTCTAGAAGTTTTATAGTTTCAAGTCTTATGTTTAAGTCTTTAAATCACTTTGTGTTCGTTTTTGGGTAGGGTATAAGATAAGGATATAATTTCATTTTTTCACATGTGGATATACTGTTATCATAATACCATTTATTGAAGAGACTATTCTTTCTCCATTGTGCATTATTGGCAACCTTACAGAAGATCAGTTGACTATATGTGTGTGGGTTTATTTCTGGGCTCTCTGTTCTGTTCCATTGGTCTATATGTTTGTTTCTATGCCAGCACCAAACTGTTTTGATTACTGTTGTTTTGTAATATATTTTGAAGTAAAAAACTGTGATGCCTTCAGCTTTGTTCTTCTTACTGAAAATTTCTTTGGCTAGTTTGTGGTGCCATATGAATTTTAAATTTTTTTGTTTCTGTAAAAAATGCTATGGGAATTTGGACAGGGATTGCATTGAACCTGTAGATCACATTTAGTAGTATGGACATTTTAACAATATTGAACATGAATTGCCTTTACGTTTACTTGTGTCTTTTAATTTCTTTCATCAGTGTTATAAAAGTTTATAGTTTCAGTATAAAGTCTTTCACCTCCTTGGTTAAGTTTATTTCAATGTTCTTTTTGATGCTATTGTAAACCGGATTGTTTTCTTGATTTCTCTTTCATATAGTTTATTGTTAATGTTTAAAAGCTCTACTGATTTTTGTATGTTGATTGTGTATCTTGCAACTCTGATACATTTGTTAATTACTTCTAACATTTCTTTGTGTGTGTGTAGTCTTTAGAGTTTTCTACATATAACATCATACCATCAGGAAATGGAGATATTTTTGTTTATTCTTTCCTAATTTGTTTGCCTTTTATTTCTTTTTCTTCACTAATTGCTTTGGCTAGGATTAATAGTATTACATTGAACAGCATTTGTGAGAATGAGCATCTTTGTCTTGTTCTGGATCTTAGAGAAGAAAACTTCAACTTTTCACCATTGACTATGATGTCAGCTGTGGGCTTGTGATGTAAAACCTTGAAATGTTGGGGTACATTTCTTCTATATCTAATTTGTTGAGAGTTTTTATCATAAAATGGTGTTATTTTTTTCAAACTCTTTTTCTGTATTGAGTGAGATGATCATGTTCATTTTGTTTTTCACTCTGTTAATGTGATATATCACATTAATTGAATTGTATATGTTGAATCATCCTTGCATTCCAGGAATAAATCAATCTTGGTCATAATCCTTTTACTTTACAGTTGAATTTGGTTTGCTAATATTTTGTTGAAGGTTTTTGCAACTAAATTCATCAGGAATATTGGTCTGTAGTTTTATTTTATCATTTTTTTTTCTTATTTCCTGGCTTTGATATCAAGGTGATGTTGGCCTCATAAAAACGTTCAGAAGTGCTCCTCTTTCTATTTTTTGGAAGGTTTAAAAAGAATTGGTATTAATTTTTCTTTAAGTGTTTTTTTGTAGAATTCACCTGTTCATCAGGAATATTGGTCTGTAGTTTTATTTTATCATTTTTTTTCTTATTTCCTGGCTTTGATATCAAGGTGATGTTGGCCTCATAAAAACGTTCAGAAGTGCTCCTCTTTCTATTTTTGGGAAGGTTTAAAAAGAATTGGTATTAATTTTTCTTTAAGTGTTTTTTTGTAGAATTCACCTGTAAAGTCACCCGGTCCTGGGATTTTCTTTATTGAGAGGTTTTTGTTTGCTGTTTCAATCCTTTTATTTGTTATTGGTCTGTTTAAGTTTTCCACTTATTATTGACTCAGTCTTGATAGGTTTTGTTTCTAAAAATTTATCCATTTCTTCTAGTTAGTCTAGGACTACTGATTCTGGCTCTCAATGAGAATTAGGGCTATTATTACACAGTGGGGTAAAAAGAGTTCTCATACTACTATCTTGTTTACTAATATAAGTTGTTGATAAGAATCTGCCCTTTATAGGGATAGGACCTCCCAGGTCTTAAATTCCTTAAGAATGAAGTATAAATGCTTCTTTATTTTGATAAGCAAAAGGAGGGCATGAAAGAAGGAAACAGAATCAGGTAGAGGGTGCTGAAGACAAAGGCAAGTCATTGTGCAATTTTTCTGGGAGCTGGATCCAGTAAGAACATTTTAAATAAGGTTAATTAAACCATCAAGGTGGTCTTTTACCTTCAGCAAATTCTATTACAAATGTTTTTCATCCATTAACTTATTTATTCACTATGCACTCACTGGGACTTCTGGTCAAGATGGTGGGATAGACGGTCCCCAGTGTCTCCCTGTCCCACAAATCAACCAATTTACAACTATTAAAAAGCAACAACAGCCAAGCTGGGGCCACTAGAGCTCAGGGGAAGTGGAGGAGAGACCTATGGAGTTCATGAAGGTGGGAGAAGCCATGATGAGGCAAAGAAAAAACCTCTCTGATCATTTTGAACCCCAGCTGCATCCAGGATGGAGCTGCTGAGTGCATGGAACAGGAGCTGGCAAAAGCCACAGCTATGCACTTCAGATGAAGTTGCATGGAGGCAGCAGGGGAGAAGAGGGCCTTGGTGGCCTCCAGGCCAGCAAGACCACTAATAGGTTTCCTGTGTATCCACATAGGAGTGAGGAGCCAGAACAACTGAAAAAAAAGGAGCCACTCAGAGGCCAGTGAGTCATTGCAGGGCTCATCCCATGGGAATTGTTTGCAGCTCTGGTGGTGGGGGAGACAGGACTACCAGAAGAACACTGGGACACAGCAAGGACCACTGATTTGCCCCCCAGTCAGCATAGGACCACTCAGACGAGACTGGCCAGGAATATAGAATCACATGGGGTGCAGTTTGATGAAAGACTCAGTCTGAGACCAGTGTTTCTACACAAACCAGGTCCATTGGATTTCACTAAACCCAAAAGTCCTATGAAGTCAACCATTAGAACCTGATCTGCACAAAAAGCCTTCCCCAGGGAATCAACAGCAAAGCAGCAATTTAGCTCAATCACAGAACTCAAGCACTGGTCCCCACTGGAAGTCCCCCCACTTTAGAAGTAAGCAAAGGACAACAAATTAGTTCCAGCACAGAGTTTAAGTGGTGGGAGCAGCAAATAATCCAACATAGAACTGAAAGAAAGAACAGAGTACCCACAACCAGACACAAAGTTTGATATTAACTAGTAAAAGTCTCATATCACCAAAGAATACCTATAACACCTAGAAAGACCAGAAGTCCCCTGGGGATACTAAGCCAGAAAGGGGGGACAATCAAGCACACCGCCAGCACCACAGGGCCCACCTGGGGTCCTGAGGCATGGGGCCAGGGACCAGACCCCCTGCCCACAACCAGGCACAACATCAGTGCCATCAGGCCCACCTGGGGTCCTGAGGCATGGATCCAGAGACCGGACCCCCTCCTACAACCAGGCACACTGTCATCACCACCAGTAACTAGTAAGGAGCATGCCAAAAACATCACCTCCATGTGGGTGGCCCACCACAGCCACCACAATAACCATGGCTGCCGTGAAAACAGCTAGACACCACAACTATGCAGATGGCCTGCCAGCCATTGGAGTGCATTGACACAAGGAGAGTCACCAGCAGAGATAAAGAAAAGAAGAGGATGTCTCTCTCCACAAAACCCATTTCAGAGTGACAGAAGAAGCATCTGCTCTAAGACACCACAACTATGCAGATGGCCTGCCAGCCATTGGAGTGCATTGACACAAGGAGAATTACCAGCAGAGACCAAAGAATAGAAGAGGATGTTTCTCTCCACACAGCTCATTCCAGAGTGACAGAAGAAGCAGCTGCTCTACGATAATATCGGGAGAACTGAACACACCTCTCAGCATTGGACAGACCATCTAGGCAACAAATCAACAGAGTAACTATTACTCTTTCAGAGGAGAGAAGAAATCTAGGGTAATTAGAAGGGGGAGAGGAGAGGGAGAAGGGAATGGGGAGAGATTGGACAAGGGGCATAAAGTATAATTATGATTTGTAACAATAATATGCTAGTAATATTGATTTGATCAACATATGTCAACATTGAACCCCCAAAATATGTACAATCAATTTTGATTCAATAAAAATTAAACAAACAAACAAAATCCCATTCACTGGGGCCTTGGACTAAATGGTAGAGAAGTAAAGGTGACTAATTAACCATTTCTGTCCTTGAGGAGATCAGAAGTTTGAAAGGAAGATAAACCTGATTTGGAAATCTTATGAGTACAGTTTGTGATTTGGTTATTACAAATGCATGAGCAAAGAGCTGTGGGAAATGGGGGCAAGTAGTTAACACTTAAGATGGTATAAATGCTAGCTGACACCACACTCATCCCATTAAAGTAACTAATTAATTAAACAAGTCATCATCATGGTTCCAGGCTCTCTACTAGTTGCTGATGTGCTGGTGTGAAGATGAATTAGACACATTTTCTATCTCTGAGAAGCCCCAAGGAGATCATGTGTGTGTGTGGGAGGGGGGCATGCTAATAACTACAGATATATGCAAAGTATTGGGGAAATAGAGAAGGAGTGACCAATGCTGCCTGGGAAGTGGAGACTTGAGGAGTAAATAGGATTTCTCCTTTGGTTTAGTTGAATCATGCTGAATTCAGTCATTGGGAAGAGGCTCCAAACACCAAACGTTCACTAACTCTGAGTCAATTTTACTGTTCTGTGAATTTGAAATTGCTGAAATGATCATGAGACTACAGAAACATAATCTATATCAGTACAAATTTAAAAGAAATCTACACTAAATTAGCTATGTAATAAATGAGTGAGAAGGATCATAAAAATATTAGTAAGAAAGAAAAAGATCCTTGCCCGGAGAAGAGGAAATGTTTATAGTTCAAAGTGCTGTCAGTGTTAGAGGGTATATTTTTTCTTCCAGTGTTGGTGTTCTTGTCGCCTTTTTAAAATGACTCTCTGAGAAGTCATATAGTGATAACTTGTCTATCTAATACTTTTTATGATTTATCTATGCTATGGAAATACAAACTGAGTTTGAACTTTTTAGAGAAATGACCTAGCATAAATGAATAATATTTTGGGTAATGAAATAGTTAATTAATCATTATTTATTCTCATCCATTCATTCATTTAAAAATATATACTGAGGATCTACTACATTTTTAACATTTCATATCTGCATAGATACTGAAGGAATTACAAAAGAAGTGTACACATTCACATGTTGACTCATTCATTCACTAGTTGTCTCATATGAATCTACTGAGAGAGTATATTCTAGGAGCCTATGGCTAAGAAGTGAAGACTGTCTACAAAGAAATGTATAGAGGTATCTGGTGTTCATTGGAGAGTTTAAAATCTTGAGATAGATAAAAAAAATTATACATAAGGATTAGATAAAGTGTTGATGACAAACTGTTGCAGTTATTCTAATATGTTCAAGGACAAGAGAAATGTTTATGGGCTGCAGAAATCAGGGAATACTTCTTCCTGAAGGAAATGAGCAATCCTCCTAGCAGGAGGAAAATCCAGACATGGGTTTATATGTGGTCAGTATTCTGAATTAATTCTCTGTCACAAAAGAAATCAGAACATTTTGAAATGTGGAGAAAATGTTAGGGCTAGTATACGGCCCTTATTTAGGTTGTGTTTGTGGTTTTGGATATCGTGGAAAGTCTAGATATTCTGAAAAAAAACACTAATAATAACTGCTCTGATCTGAATGTTTGTGTCTCCCCAAAATTCATGTGTTGAAACCTAATAACCAAGGTGGTGGTATTAGGAGTTAGGGTATTTTAGAGGCAATTGGTGTGACTAACAGGATTATTGCCCATATAAAAGCCACCCTAGAGAGCTAGCTACTCTCTTCTACTATGTGAGGACACAGTGAAAAGGCACCATCCACAAACCAGGAAGCAGCCCTCATCAGACACTTAATCATGGACTTCCCAGTCTCCAGAACTGTGAGAAATAAATTTCTGTTGTTTATAAGCCACACAGTCTAAGATAGTTTGTTGTAGCAGCCAGAACCAACTAAGACAATCCACAAGCAATAATATAAAAATTAGAATTAAAAAGCTAGGTATTCTGCTGAAAGCTTCACATACATTATTTCATTTAATTCTCTCACAGGAAGTGTTTTTCTCCCCATTTTATAGATGAAGTCAGTAACTTGCCCCAGGTTACACACATGGTGAATGGTAGAGCCAGGATGCACATCCAGCTCTGATTCTAAGCCCTGCAAGAACAGCCAAAGGATGAGGACCCTGCCTTCTAAAACCATGTTGCCATTCCAAGACATTCCAAGGTACCATCAAAGTACCTCTGCTTTGCTTCTCTTAGAATCTCAGTACGTGACTTGCTTTCCTTTAATGTGAACATATTCACAGAGACACAGGCATTAAAATGGGGGACATAATAACAAACATTAACTAACATGTTTGCAACAATCTTTGTCATTTTGCTCTGACAATGACGCAGTAAGGTGCAAGGTGTTAACTCCATTTGACTGACAATGCAATCTTCAGGTTGCGACTTCCTCAAAATTGCAAACATGAGATTAGACCGTAGGTCTGTGGCTCTCACATCTTTTGCTCCAATTTATCCAGGCTGTCACTGGCTGGCTTTCCTTTATTTACTCAAAAGTGCACAAAGGAGGGCCGGCCTGTGGCTCACTTGGGAGAGTGTGGTGCTGACAACACAAAGTCAAGGGTTAGAGTCCCCTTACTGGCCATCTTTTTTGAAAAAAAAAAAGTGCACAAAGGGCCCATCATACACCAATGTAAGATATGAAGGTTTCCAACTGCTTCACATTAATTGTTTGAAATATCCCAATGTGATAGAGGAGATGGTTATATTAACTCATATTTACCATAGGGCAAGTTAGAGCTATGTTAGAGGTAAACACCAGGCATGAAGGGAGAAGGGGAACAAATATTTGTTAAGCAAATAGAATATGCCTGGTGCCATGCCAGGCACCCTCACATGTGATCCTATTTTCTCCCCAAACTTTATTGAAGGTATTTTCATCTCCAGTGTATAAACGAAGTGGTACAGGGATGTGAAGGATGTTGTTAAACGGCAAAGAGCTGCTTAACAGAGGAGATGGTTTTCAAACTCAGGTCTTGCTGGCATCAGGTCCTGTGTCTTTCCAGAATCATCACAACCTGACTCTATGATGACTGTGTTTATTAAACTTGAAATAATAACATTTATTTTACTAGGCACTTTACATGTATTAGTGAATTAAATGCTCACAATAATCCCGGGGTTAGAAACTACTACTATATCTGATTTAGTGATAAGGAATCTGAGGCACAGAGCATTGAGTAACTAGACAAGCCCACAGCTGGTAACTGCTAGGTTGGCATTTGAATTCATGCAATTAGATTCCAGTCCCATACTCTTAACCACTATATCATTATACATGGTTTCATCTGTAAGAATGAACCTATTAGGGCATAAAATTTTCAAAAACATCCTGGAGAAATGCTAGGGACTGATATGGACAGAGGGTGGAGACAGGGGGATCAATTAATTTTATCTGCAAGCCCCATGAAAAATTGTACATCACATGATTGAAAGATAGGGAGGGTTCAATTTACAAAAGGCCATGCATCCCATGAAATGTGACCTTTCGGAGGAGTTTTAATCAGAGAAAGAACTTGAATTACTTTTGCATTCTCAAAAGTTATTTTTGGCATAGGAAGAAGAGGTAAAACTAGGTCTTCTCAATAATTCAAGACAGAATTTACTGAGATACTGTTCCTCCAGCAGCTCAGCTACCCTCTCCTCCTGCTCCCTCCCTTTTTTTCAAAGCCTACACTTTATCGAGCATACACTAGTAAGAAGTCACTGTCATCTCATCTATTGGCCAAGGGAAGAGAAAATCATTCTAGTCTTAAATCTTCATCACTGTTTTGACGGCTATTATACAGAAAACTGACATCTCTGTTAAGTTATCTGCTTTGACACCTCTCTCACTAGTTTTTGAGACATTTTAGTTATCTTAAGGATTCCATTAGAATGCATAAACAGAATTATAAGCTCTCCAGTATACAGAATGCTCGTGTCTTCTACGTTATCCTTGATAGTGTGAATGACCTGATGTGCTCATTTCCATGCTGAATGGCACCTCTGCACATATTGTTGAAGGTCTTGTTTCCTTAGTTCTCCTTGCACCCATTCTTCTTCCTGAGTAATCTGAGTAATTTGTGCATCTGCAGATCTGTCCTCTTGGCTGCCAGCACCTTCTTCCTGATCATTAACCAATATATTGAAGAGCCATGTCTCCTTTATCAAGGTTAGTGAAAGCATATTTATTTCTGTCTCTTAACCTTAATAAAATCCACAACAGGACCCTTGCAGCAGTTTCTAAGTGTGGAGTTGGTGAAGGACTTGATCAGATGTCATCTAAGTTAGGAAACTACAAACTATCTCAGAAGAGCAGAATTTTAGGCATGGTGTCTGAGGCCTGGGGAGATATGAGTTCAGAATGGAGGTTTTAAGGAACGGGACTTAGAGATGATAATAAATAATAATATGAATCAATAAGTCAGTAATTGTCACATATTGAATAATTAACATGTCCAGAAGCACTTGGGTGGGCATTTTGATTATATTAGCTTATTTAACTCCCTATGAAGGGAATATTCTTAATCCCAACTTTTGAAGTAGAAAACTGAGGCCCCGAGAGTATAAAGTGCCTGAGGTTACTAACTAAAAGAGCCAGAACTAGAACCCAGGTCTCTAGTAACAAAGTCTTTCTGATATTGTGAGCATGGAAGAAATGTCGACCTAAGGATGTAAAGAGAGAAGAATTTTCTTGATTAAGTAGATTTATCATGACTGATAAAGCCTCAGGCATCTGCACTCAGGAGACAGACCATGTCTTACAATGGAAAGAGGAATACAATTTATATACCCTGATGTTGATGATGTGCATGACTCTGAAAAGTGTTACTGAGAAAACTTTCAAGACATACTTATTATTTTTATGTATTGACAATGCTTAGAATATCTACGATGTGCCAGTCTTAACCTCCTTCTACTCTTTTCATTGTTTTGAGGAATCTAAAATAGGATGGGTCAGCTGCGAGTTGCTAGTATTTCCTTCAGTGCAATAAAGCATATTTCTCTTTCATTCTAGAGATCATCTGCTTCCATCTAGTCTTGAGGATGGCAATCAAAGTACTATTTTTGTTGTAATGGTTCAAGGTAAGTTTTTCTATTTGCATCTTTATTATTTTCTCAAGCCTCACTATATTAGAGTAAGCGTAGTCCTTTCTCTGGTCTTATGTACCACTATTTGAGACATCTAGGAGAAAGAGTGGGCAACAAAGGATTAACTTTTGTTTTACCTGTTGTGTTCTAGGCCCAGTTCTAGATTCCTCGCATACATTATTGTATTTAATCATTACACAAAAAATCCTATGAAGTAGATATTTTTCTGATTTCTCAGGTAAAGAGACCAATACTTAGAGACCACTTGTCAGTGGTCACACAGTTTTTAAGGGATGGAGGAAAGATTTGAACCCAAGTCTAGCTGACACCAAGTCTACAATATCACACTTGTTAATATGTAGCTTCTTTTAGTCTCTCATTAACTTCTGGAATGGTTTTATTAGGTCAAGTATTATTTCACTCTTTTTGTTTATTTTCTTTCTCTCCTTCTGCCTCTCTCTCTTTTCCTCTCTCCCCCTTCCCTTCTCTACCTTTTTCTTCCTTCCTTCCTTCCTTCCTTCCTTCCTTCCTTCCTTCCTTCCTTCCTTCCTTCTTTTCCTTTTTTTAAGTGAGAAGATAAAAGACTGAAAACTTTTGACAGAATCTTTTTGGGTCCTTTCATTTCATTATATTTTCAGGAACACTTTTTAAATGAATATGTGTTAAAATAGCAACTTGCACAAATGTCAGCTGATGCGCTTTCTCTGTTTGCCATAACTTTTCCAAGGACAATTAAATTCGATGAGTTTTTATTCCATTGTTTTGGCCTGATTTTAATAGGTGCTATTTCAAAGGATTTTGCCTGATCCTCAAAATAGCCTTGTCTCAGACATAGGTCTGGGGAGCTGGACTTTGGAGACATCCTGTTTATTATCAAATCAGTGACTTGCTAGAGCTGTAGGGGACTCTTAGAAATCATTTTTAGAAAAGGAGTCAGGCTCAGAGAGATGAAGTCAGTTCCTTTATTTCTAAAATGGGGTCATTAGTAACATCTGTCTAATAAATAGTCATGAGTGTTGAATTAGTTAATATTTGTAAAATACTCAGAATTGTGCCCAACACATGAAAACACTATAGCATGTTTGGAAAATAAATGTAATAACTTGTGTAAGGTCACAGAGTTGGAAAGGCGGGATGGTTTTCTGAATAAACACACTTGGGTTCCAATCCTGATTCACTTGTATGATTTTGGGCAGATCTTAGAAGTACAGTTTGCCCAATCTCGAAAACATTTGTGATGATTTTGACTTCATAGCATTGTTGTGAGGTTGAATGAGATAACACAGGTAAAGTGTATGGCCCCTGACAGGCTCAGCACATGAGAGCTATCATTAGACCCTACATCAGAAGCAGTGAACCTGAGCTCCTGGAAAATTCAATACTCTTCATAAATTTCGAAATGTTCACATGATTGCAAAGGACAGAGATTTCATATCTATAATATAACTGTTTCCTATAGGGTTTGGGGGTGGAAAGTTTAATATATCTTAAGCCAATTTAAGAAAACCTATACTTGTAACACGAAAAAAGAACACATTCCAGACACTTTTCTTCCTGTTGACATCATCATCAGTTAACACATTGTCATTGACTGAGCTTCATTAGTATTCTTCAAAAATTGTAAGGGTGGGTAAGCTGAGTTCTACGTTTGTATTTAGAAGAAGATATTCTAAGCATAGCATTTCATTATCTCTTCTTCTTTTGATTCTTTTGCTTTATCCTGCTAGGCCAGGAGTCACCCAGAAAATCTCAGCTCTGGTTCTAATTCAGCCATAACTAGCTGGATGATCTTGGGGTAGACAGCTCCAATTTTCTTTGGCATTCAATGGCCTTTACTCCTTGGTTTACTTTCTTTCTTTTTCTTTTTTTTTTTTTTTTATAAAAATCTTTTTATTTGCTTATTTGTTAACTTTTCTTTAAAAACAGTTTTAGATTTATAAAAAATTGTGAAGATAGTATGGAAAGTTCCCACATATCCCTTTTGCAGTTTGCCTAATTATTAACATCTTACATTAGTAAGTATGGTATATTTGCTACAACTAACAAACCAATAGTTACATTTTCATTAACTAAAGTTCATGTTTATTCATATTTCCTTAGTTTTTGCCCTATTTCCTTTTTCTGTTCCAAGATATCATTTGGTATTCTATATTATACTTAGTTGTCATATCTTCTTAGGCTCCTCTTGGCTGTGACAGTTTTTCAGGCTTTCCTTGTTTTTAAAGACCCTGACAGTTTTGAGGAGTATTGTCAGGTATTTTGTAGCATGTCTTTCAACTGGGCTTTTTCTGATTCTTTTCTCATGATTATACTGGGGTTACAAATCTGTGGAGGGAAGAACAAAGAGGTAAAGTCCCATTCTCATCACATTATATTAAGAGTGTATTTTGTAAACATGACTTACCACTCTTGATGTTAACCTTGATTGTCTGGCTGAGGTACTGCTTGTCAAGTTTCTCTATTGCAAAGTTACTCTATTTTCCTTAATTACTCTACTGCATTGAAGGTAGAATATCTACATAAGTTATTTGGAATTCTGCTGCATTGTAGATAAGCTGACATTCACTTATTCATTCATTCATTCATTTATAATATGAACTACTCATGGATATTTATTTTATGTCTGAGTTATAATTCAATATCAGTGTATTTACTTTGTTGCTTAAATTATTCCAACATTGGCCGTTGGAAGTTCATTCATTTGGCTTCTATATTGCTTTGACATTGTTACCACTGGGATGTTATTTTTTCTAGGCAATGACTCACATGACAAAGTGAGGAAATATTTGTGTTTACTAACCAGTGTTTACATATCTGTATGTAAACATCTGTATGTATATTAAGCTAAACATGAGTTCATACTGATGTCTCCAACTCTCATCCATTATTACTAGGATTATTCTAGGATCTACCCCTTGCTTATCTGTAACTCCCACTCCAATAGCGAGAAACATGGCTCCCACCGTCTGCCATCCATTTCCTTCATGGTTCAATTCCAGTATACATGATAATGGTATAATAATTAATGCATAAGCCCATGGAAAGAAATTTATCAACTAGAATATTGTGTTTATGTACAGTTTCTTGTGGCTGTAGTCTTAGATTTATACTTAAGTATTTCTTTTTTCTGTATATGCTATTTTAAATAATATTTTAAAAATTGTTTTTTATTTGATAATGGTTTATTGCTTGTATATAAGAAAGCAGTTAGCTTTTTTATATTAACCTTGTATTCTATGACCTTGCTACAATAATTTATTAGTTTCCTGGAGGCTTTTTTTTTTTTTTTTGGGATTAAATATTTTCTACATAGACAACCATATCATTTGAGAATAAAGACAGTTTTATTTCTTTTTTTCTAATACAAATATCATTTATTTCCTTTTCTTGTTTCATTGTTTAGCACCTAGTATGATATTTAATAGATGTGATGAGAGAAGGCTCTCTCTAACTTGTCTTGATCTTAGAAGGAAAGAATCCAGTTTCTCACCGTTAAGTATAATGTTGGCTATAGTTTTGTTACTGTTGTTGTTTTGTAGGTGTTCTTTATCAGCATGGGGAAGTTTCCCTCTATTCCCAGTTTGCTGAGAATTTTTGTCGTAAATTGATATTGGATTTCATCAAAAGCTTTTTTCACCATCAATTGATATGATCATATAATTTTTCTTCTTTAATATGTTGATGTGATGGATTACATTGATTTTTGAATGCTGATTCATCATTGCCTACCTGGAATAAATCCCACTTGGTCATGATGTATAATTCTTTTTATACATTTAAAAAAAAAATTCTATTAGCCACCTATGTTTTGCAGTTTTGTCTTTCATTGCTAACCAATAAGAACTCTGATCTGATCAGGCAACCCTATTGCCTATTATACATGCCATTTTGTTCAAATCCTACCCCTTCCTGCAGATCTACTTTGACTTGTCCTATCTCTTCCATCTAGCCCTTCCTAATCTGCAATCGTTCCCTCTTTGGACTCCTTTAAAGTTTTGTATCCCTACGCAGAACTTACATTTGCATAGCTTTGTAGATTTTCATAAATAGCACTTTTATGTTTGTTTGTTTAATAGTTCAATTTATTACAGATAAGATTTAAGACATCTTCCTTGACTACATTGAGCTCAATGAGATAAAACTAAATTAAAGATAAGCCTAAGTGAATGAGGATAGTGTGACAAAGAAGAAATTAGAGTAAAAAGATAAAACAAAGCCAAAGGAGAGGCCATTGCATACTATAGTGATAAAATTCTCTACTTTTTTATTTTTTAGAGTTTCTGATACATTGGTATAACATTTTATAGTTTTCAAAGTACGTTGCAACATCTTATTTTGTTTTGGAAAGAGAATAACTATAGTGTCAATGTTTTATTTATTTATTTATTGGATAGGGTAGAAAGCCTAGATTCAAAGAGTGCCCAAGGTAATGAATAACAGAACAGAGAAACAAATCCCAGCATGTCCAGGGTCCTTTTATATATACTTCGTTTCACAACACGATTATAAAGTCTGTGGGGAAGGGCTCATGCTTTGTGTTTTGTACTTTTCTCTTTCAGTATTGGGCATCTGTTATGGTCAAGCATATGCACATTGATTTAAATGCCATCTCATTTTGCGTTAAAGTCTGTAAACAGTGTGACAGGGGGGGTTAATGAGAATTTAATGTGGCACGATATGAAGAATCAAACTTGTGTTTTGTTTCCTGTTGCTTTGAAAAAAATCACTTCTAGAAGTTTATCCTTGGGGGTAGAATACTAATTCATGTATTTTTAGACTGATCTTGTTCTCATGTAAGATGAAAATATTATTTGATAATTCTTGGACCTACAATATTTTGTGTGCCCTGTTTAACCATTAAACTCTCTTGTTACTCAAGCAAAGAAGTCCTTACTTTCAACCTTAGAACCACTATACACTTCCTTAGTAGGTTAGGAAGCAATTAGAGGAGATTCTCTGAATTTGGGAAGAATGTTAGGACTTCAAGTTTCCTTGAGTAGTGAGAACTATCCTCAGTAGCACACAGGGAGAGTTAGGATCTTAAAAGGGTAGGAATTCACGACCATAAGTTCTTGGGATCCATAGAGGGTCTGTGTGAAGGGCTGATGATTCTGGAATGTTCAAATGGGGAAAACCTTTGAAAAATGTCTATTCAGCTCCTTTGCCCATTTTTAAATTGGATTATTTGTTTTTTTTACTGTGTAATTGCTTGAGTTCCTTGCATGTTATGGATATTAATACCTTGTCAGAGGCATAGTTGGCAAAATTTTTCTCCTACTCTGTAGGTTGTCTGTCATTTCACTCTGTTGATGGTTTCCTCTGCTGTGCAGAAGCTTTTTAGTTTGATATAGTCCCATTTGTTTATTTTTTCTTTAGTTGCCTGTGCTTTTGGACTCATGTTTATAAAGTCTGTGCCCAGACCTAGTTCTTGAAGTGTTTCACCTATATCCCCTTAGTAATTTTACAGTTTCAGGTCTTATACTTAAGTCTTTAATCCATCTTGACTTTATTTTAGTATATGGTGAAAGATGCATGTCTAGCTTCATTCTTCTGCATACGGGTATCCAATTTTCCCAGCACTGCTTATTGAAGAGGCAGTCTTTTCCCTAATGAATGTTTTTGTTGCCTTTGTCAAATATTAGATGGCTGTGGTTTCTGGGTTCTATAACCTGAGGGGTGGTTTCTGGGTTCTATATTCTGCTCCACTGGTCCAAGTATCTATTTTTACTACCATGCTGTTTTGGTTACTATAGTTTTGTAGCATAATTTGAAGTCAGGTAGTGTTATGCCTCTGGCTTTATTTTTTTTGTTCAAAATTGCTTTGGCTATTCAAGGCCTTCTATTGTTTCATATGAATGTTGAGATTGTTTTTTCCATTTCTGTGAAGAATGTCATTGATATTTTGATGGGGATTGCATTGAATCTGTAGATCACTTTGGGTAAGTATAGACATTTTCACAGTGTTAATTCTTCCAATTCAAGAGCATGGAATGTCTTTCCATCTTTTTGTGTCTTTTTAAATTTCTTTCAGTAGTGGCTTGTAGTTCTCATTGTAGAGATCTTTCACCTCCTTAGGTAAATTGATTACTAGGTATTTTATTTTTTTGTGACTGTTGTAAATGGGCTTACTTTCTTGATTTCTCCTTCTTTTAGTTCATTATTGGAGACTATAAATGCAACTTATTTTGGGGCATTTATTTTGTATCCTGAAACATTACTCAAATTATTAACCAGCTCTAGGAGTTTTTTGATAGAGTCTTCAGATTTTTCTATATATAGTATCAAGTGAAAAAATGCTCAATATCACTAGTCATCAGGGAAATGCAAATTAAAACCACACTGAGATATCACCTTATGCCAGTTAGACTGACTATAATGAAAATGACAGAGAATAACAAATGATAGCAAGGGTGTGGAGAGAAGGGAATACTATTACACTGTTGGTGGGATAGTAAATTAGTACAAACACTATGGAAAACAGTATGGAGGTCTCTCAAACAACTACAGATGGATCTTCCATATGATCAAGCTATCCCACTTCTAGGTATATACCCAGAGGAATGGAAATCATCATGTCCAAGGGATACCTGCACTCCAATGTTCACTGCAGCTCTGTTTACAATAGCCAAGATATGGAACCAACCTAAATGTCCATTGGTGGATGAATGGGTAAGGAAAATGTGATATATATATATATATATATATA
>NW_007734997.1:81320-84450 GCF_000696425.1 Galeopterus variegatus
AGCTTAGAGAAACTTATGTTGAGTGAAATAAGCAAAGCACAGAGGGATAAATACTGCATGTTCTCACAAATAAGTGGGAGCTAAGAGATTAAGTAGGAAGGAAAGAAAGACTACAGTGGTGTGTTGCACTTGAAGAGGGAGAGAACATACCTAGGGATACAAAGTGGAGTAGGGGAAAGAGAGATGGGAAGGGAGGTTGGGAGTAATTGGGTTGGGGACATGGGGTATAATCGCAATTTGTGGTAATGGGTATGCTGCCAGTATGGATCTGGCCATCACATCTTGGGCATGAATGGTGAGAATCAGCTTTGTATCTCATGGATATTCATAACCAATAAAAAAAGTACTAAGAAAAAGATAACTAAAAAACAAAACAGACAAAATAAAACCCCCCAAAACAAACAAATGGGGAAAACCAATGCTGTTTGGTAGGGTTATGACTGTAATTTGCCTGAAGAAAAAGACCCTTCATAATTTTTGAGTAATCTTGAGAGCTTTTAACACAATCCAAGGACATACAAAGTGACTGATTAGTGTAGACAAATGAGAGTTTGAATAGGGCATAATTGACTTGCAAATATAAAAAGATAGGATCTTTCTTGTACCTTGGGTGTCAAGGAGCAACCTATATCCATTAGACCAGCTAAGTGCCAAGCAACACTGCTATCAGAAATATGTCTTTGTCCCCTGAGTAGGCAACATGGTATAATTCTTATACCTAGATGTCCCTTATAATAACTCCAAAACTTGTTAAAAATACAGAATTATGGGCTCTCTTCCAGATATATTGAATCAGAATATTGGTACTAGAATGGGACATGGATATCTGTATTTTTTCCTTTCCTGTCAGCCCTGCATTGATCTGTGTACTGCTAATTGAGAACTTCTGACCAGGTGATAAAACATGAACTTTAGGTTCAGCCAAGCAAGGGTTTAAATGAAAACTCAGCCACTAATTATGGATAAGTTACCTAAATTTTATGAGCTACAGATTTTTTTATTTGTACAATGAGGATAAAAATACCTACCTCTCAGGCGTAATGAGAGATTAAATGGGATACTATATTTGGAGTTTTTACTTTGGTGCTTAGCACATAGTGGATACTCAATAAGTATTAATACATTCCTTTAGTCCTGTAATTTTTGCTTGATTTCAGGATATCATTCTATTTAGGTAGACAAATGCTCTTGGAATTTCTGAGTTAGTCCATCTCTTTGCCGTCCAATCTCAAAGTTCTCTCTTCATCTCCATGGCTTTATCTAAAATTATTCTAGATTCTGATTTCTAACTGGCAGGTCAGAACACAGAGAATGACATTTTTGAAATGATTATGTGTCATAATCTTTGCTGCACCATCTTGGAGATAGCACAACTGAAGATGATTAAAAGATTGCTTCTTCTGAGCCCAAACCTTTTTCAACAGCCTTGTATGAAAAAGTCTCCTTTGAGTTTTTCAGGAATGATTCTGTAGACAAATTAAGCTGTTAATCAGATTTGGTGAGGAAAGATATGCCTATTTTGATTGTGCTAACACCTAGACCAGTGATTGCAGGTGGGTTGCTCCAGTGAACAAGGATGCAGAAGGTGGTGGTTTTCTAAAATGAAGAATTTGGCGTTAGAGTCACAAGACCTGGGCTTGGATTTCCCTCCCTCCCTCCCTCCCTCCCTCCCTCTCTCTCTTTTATTCTTTTCTTCTTCCTTCCTCCCTTCTCTTCTCTTTTTCACCTTCCGTTTATTTATTTTTTACTATATGGTTTTAGATAATTAAAATTGCTGCACTTAACCTCACTTTCTTTTTCTGTAAAATGTAAGTGACAATCCCTGCCTGGATTATCTTTCAAAGACTTTAAAAAGGATCAAATGAGGTAGATGTCCCATTTTGTAAACTATAAATTTCTATATAAGAATAAATATAGTAATTGTTTTTTTATGTTCCTGTCTTAGATAACTCAACTCTAGAGTGAAGAAGGGCAAGAAACGGAAAGAAAATTTATTGACGCGCCCATTTATTGATTGCTTATGTCTGCAATCATTTATTACTAAGAAAATATTTACTAAGAAGCTACAATAGTGTGTAGACTCTGCTGAATCTCTACTTGTGTATTATTTCATTTAATCTTTATATTGTCACTGAAATGTAGTTTTTCTTCACTTAGAAATTTGGTATCCAGAAAAGATGAATAATTAGATCAAACTCACACAGTGAGGTTGAAATATTACATCGGGTCATTCTGACCATAAATAAGACCAGGCAGTACAAGAACATGAAAAGAAGTGATTTGAATAAAGGTGTTAAAACCTTGAGGTGCTTTTGATGTCTCTGCAACCCTTTATTGAATAAGGATTTTGGGCCTCTCATCACCTTTGCAATTTCCTATCTGATAAAATTAGATATTTTTTAACCCTTGCCCTAAACCATCAAAGTCATGCAGACCTAGTTTTAATTTGTGTTTGATGAGATGGCCATTTAGGCTTGTCTATCAGTGATAGCCCATCCACAAGTCACCAAGTAGAACAGAATGTGGAGTGACTTGGTGAACAGGGTGACAAAGGCACCCGTGAAATGGAGGAAATCATGAATGATTCAGTCAGTTCCTGTCATTCTCAGAGGCGCAGGGAAGAAGCAGCTAGGTTTTTAAGGCAAATCACACAGGATAATTGTGGCCCCATAAATAATTGTCACCCTAGGATTCTCAGGGTGGTGAGATCACACTGTGATTGCAAAATTATGACTTAGGCCCCAACCATGACCTGCATGACTGTAGAGTTCAGACCACTTTTCCTATTGTCTTCTTTCTCTGGTCCTCTGGGTGCTCCATGACTGAATGAAGTAGGGGAGGTTTTCACATGAACTCATGTCTATATAGGTCTTGACTCACAATGCTTCATGGATCTGCCCTGAATTTCCACTCTGAGTGCTCCACGTGGGTCTTCATTCCTTTCACTGCTGCTTCTCTGCTTCTAAGCTCTTGACACCAGCCCCCTTACAGGCTTCTGACCACACCACTGTCATAGCTTCTCTACATGGGGGACACATGGCTCCTGCCACCAAGGCTCTTCCTTTTTCTTATCAACACTTAATGAATTTCTGGATAAATCCATCTATCCAAGACTTCATTGGTCTTGGTA